>NW_017671667.1:35943-214097 GCF_001879085.1 Nicotiana attenuata
ATAATATATAAGTATAAGTACTCCCTATTAAAATATAGTACAATTTGTTTTTTTTATTTCAAAAAGGAGAATTTTAATACATAAACTTTTACCACCAGGACCTCTTCCTTATATAACATCCGCCGCAGCTTGTAGCCCGATTTAAAATATTTCACATTATATAAAAATGTGAGGATCTCGTCCTCAACTCTGGATCACAAGTATTTGCACATTGTGCCAACTGAAAATTTTTATTTCCTTTCTTTCTTCTTTTAAAATAGTATATGGAGCATGCCGGAGCTAATTTTCGGCCAAGTCTATAAGTAAAGAAACTGGATGAAAGAAAAGGAAAAGAGAAGATAAACAAGAGGAATAGGAAAATAGTATTTTGTAAAAATGTAATAAAAATAAAATTTCAACTTTGTCTTTCTTACTCTCCCAAAGAGAGTAACATACACTCTCTTTTGCCACATCAGCACTAGGGTATACTAATTCTATTTAAAAAAGGTTCAGGTGAATAATAGGATTCCCGCAAAGATAAAGTGTGTAGTTGGAAATTCGGCTATAGATCAGGAGAGTGCTTATGCATTTTCCCAAAGAGAGAACAAGGAAGAAGAATTTAGTTGTTGATTGTTGATTGTTGATTGTTGATTGCTAGAAAGTTTTCTAGGAGCTCACCGTTTTTCTATCTGCTTGTTCGACCAAAAAAGTTTCACTACTTCGGTTATGGATTGAGTGATGGGAGAAGGTGGGTTGTGTAAAAAGGAAAAAAAGAATTTTAAAAAATACAAAAAGTGAGTTGGGAAAGGAAGTAGATGGGAAAATAACAAGAAAAAAAATAATTTTAGTGGGAAATACATATATCAGACGCGTGTATTTCACCACCAAACACACATGTGTTAGTGATATTTCAGGGTGATACTAATTCTATTTAAAAATATTTTAAGGGGTAATAGTATCCCCACAAAGATAAAGTATGTAGTTAAAAATCCGATTATAAGTCAGGTGATACTTATACATTTTTCTATATTTTTCTAAAAGTACTTAAATATATATGTGCATACGAAAGCTTAAAGATTCATATGGTGCGATAGTTATTGAATGTACTTTTATAGGTGAGGTTTTGGGTTTATTTCTCAAACTTTCTATTCTAGGAGAATTGGGTCCACCCGTGGAGAATAACCATGTTCCTTCTTGCATTTTAATTAAGTTCTTAATTCTTTTTTTCCTTTCTTTGTTTTGGTTCAATATCCTTCCAACATTCTCAAGTCTGCACATTGAAATTGCTATTCTCCTTGCCATATATCAGTAGCTTTAGTATAATTCTTGTATTTTCTTATATTTAGATTTCTATTATTACATGCTATTTTTTTTTGCTTCTGTTATTTTATTATCTTGTTATTGATTCTGCTTCTTTTTTATAAATTTTTTCACTATTGTATTCCTTTTAAAACTACTATGATTGTGCTTTGCTTGAGCCGGGAGTATATCGGTAACAACCTTTCTACCTTCACAAGGTAGGGGTAAGGTTGCCTACATACTACTCTCCCAAGATCCTACTTGTGGAATTATACTGGATTGTTGTTGTTGTTGTTGTTGTTGTGTGTGTGTATATATACCTTGAACCTATAATTTCTCAACAAAAAAAAAAAAAATTTGAACCTATAATATCTAAAGTGCAATGTGTCCAATGCTAGAAATCTAAAAGTTGAACCCGTCGAATTTAAATCTTACATCCACCTCATTGTGATGGTGGAACACATCTTCTTGATATCCTAGAATCTCCCCCGAGTATGGCCAACCAAACGCTAATTAATAAATTACCTGCTGATCTTTTTAAAATTAAAACCAAAAGAATATTGAACGCCCTCCCTACCTACATATTTATGTGTTGTTTGATTGGGTACAAAGTTTAAAAACGAAAATATTTTGAAATTTATGATCTAAATCAAGCCTTAAGTATTTGTGTGACTATAAATAATTTCTTAGGTAGTCGCGAGTTATTCTTTTTCTTCCTTAGTATCTATATTACTCTCGTATTTTCTTATTGTTTTGTATAACTACATGTTGTTTTATTGCTTTACTTTTGTTGTTATCTTGTTGTTGTTGGTATTATTTCATTTTTTGTATTTTCTTTTCGTGGTTTATCCATTATTGTATTTCCTATTGACATTGGTGTGATTTTATTTTTTCGGAGCCGAGGGTCTATCGAAAACAGTCTCTCCTCGGTCTGCGGACGCGGCAGATATACTTCGAAGTCGCTAGAGTAGTCGCCTCGCCTCAGGGGTGATAGGACTGGATAGAAGTACCTGGATCTGCACATGAAAAACATGCGCAGAAAGGGCATGAGTACACCACGGCGGTACTCAGTAAGTGCCAAGCCTAACCTCGGTTGAGTAGTGACGAGGAAGGTCAGGGCCCTACTGAGTTCAAAAGAAATACGAGATAAAACAATATAGAATAAGACATTATAACTGAGTGCAACAGTAAGAGATAACCAAAATAGAAGAACAACAATAACTAGAACATCGATAGATAATAACATAAAGGAAAATACAATTCAATACAGAAATAACAACCTGGGGTCTAGCTACCAGGATCCCGTCCTATAGCCCCAAATGTAAAATACTCAGTACAGGGGGAATCTACCGGGTGCAGTCCCGTAGTTCCAATGTAAATGTGCGGAGGGGATCTCCCGAAATATCATATTCGTAGTCCCAAATAAACAAACAAGGGGGATCTCCCGGAATACCACATCCGTAGTCCCAAAGTAAACACACAGCAACAAGACTAAGAATACACAATTTAATTCAAATCCCATGCATATCAAGGTAAAGCAGGTATTTCTAGCCTAGCATGTTGCACATAATCTAAATAAGGCATTTTGATCAAGTAAATCAATTAAGTCAATTAGACATGCTTCTCTAGACTAACAACAGACTTAAATTCCAAGTAGTGTAAACAAGAAAAAGGAAAATACAATTAAGGCTACTTTTCATAAAAATAGGATATTCAACAATTTGCTCAAGTACGCGCTCGTCACCTCACGTACAAGGCAATTCTAATACCACAATACCAATCCTAAGGGAAAGTCCCCCATACAAGGTTAGACAAGCCACTTACCTCGAACCGGCTCAATAATCAACCTGAAACCACGTTCTTGCCACGAGTATTCGACTCCAAATGGCCCAATTCTATTCAATTCAATTGCATAATGTAAATAATACTTCAACTAACTGATTCTACAATTAAATTCTAAGCAAATACGCAAAATTAGGTAAAATAACCAAAATGCCCCTCAGGCCCACGTCTCGGAATCGGATAAAGTTTATATTTCTAGAATCCTCACACTCTCACGAGGTCATTTATACCAAAATTATCCAAATCCTATAACGTTTCGACCCTTAAATCCTCTCCGAGAGGGTTTTCTAAACTTTTCCAACTAAATTCACAGATTTAATGCCAAAACTTGTAATAGATTCGAGTAATCTAACCAAAATAAAGTTAAGAACACTTACCCTATTGTTTTATCTGAAAATCTCCCAAAAATCGCCTCTCCCCGAGCTCCAAATCGTCAAAGATGGAAAATGGGACGAAGTCCCATTTTCAGAACTTAACATTCTGTCCAGGCCTTTTCTTCATTGCGATCGTAGGAGAAGTGATGCAATCGCGTAGAAGAAAATAACTACTGGCCCAAAATTGTCACGGCCCGAATTCCTCTCCCTCAGGAGTCTTGATGGCGCCTACTAATGTGAGCTAGGCAAGCCAATTATTAGGACAATTTACCTTTTTACCCATTTTATATCCATTAACAAATTTCGAAATAATAATATTTAAACAACGGAATTTAACATATACGGAAGAAAGGAGCAATAAACTATCTGAACATGATTATCTAATACAACTTTTTGAGTCTCGACTACCCAGAACTGGTGTCAAAGTTTCACAGACGGTCTAAGAATACTACAAATAAAAGGTCTGAAAGAAATAAATACAACACTGTCTCCAGAAGTGCATGAAAGAAACAGGAATAGTAGATAGAAGGAGATGCCAAGGGCTGCGGATGCCTGTAGGATTACCTCGTGTCGCTTGATGATCAAAAGTCAGCAAATCTCACTGCGGTCCGAAGTCCACAACACTGGGGTCTGCACAAAAGAGTGCAAAGTGTAGTATCAGCACAACCGACCCCATGTGTTGGTAAGTGCCTAGCCTAACCTCGGCGAAGTAGTGACGAGGCTAGGACCAAACTACCAAATAAACCTGTCCAGTTACATAAAATATACAGCGAAAAGTAAAGCAGAATAAACAATTAAAAGTGGGAGGGGGAAACATGCTTCAGGGAATAACAGTTAACAACAAAATATCAAGAGAATTATAAAGGAACCAAAAATCCAACTACTAGCAAGGATAAGGAAAACAAAGGCAGATTTCACTTTCTTTTCACATCTTGTTGTAGGCGTGCAACCCGATCCCATTTCTTGTATCTCGTGGCAGGCGTGCCACCCGCTCCCATTTTATTTATCTCGTGGCAGGCGTGCCACCCGCTCCCATTTCATTACATCTCGTGACAGGCGTGCCACCTGCTCCCATTTTATTATATCTCGTGGTAGGCGTACCACCCGATCCCATTTCATTATATCTTGTGGTAGGCGTACCACCCGATCCCATTTTATTATATCTTGTGGTAGGCGTACCACCCGATCCCATTTCATTTCAACAACAACCACAAAGAATCCCGGCAAGGGAACAATAATATTTCAATAACATGTGAAGTACAGTAATTCAAAACGGAGTCATAACAATTATAGTACAAGACTCACGGGCATGCTTGACACCAACGTATAGATACCCGTCACTATGCCTATACGTCGTACTCCACACTTAGCACGTAGCAAATAAGACACGACTCCTAATCCATCTAGCTAAGGTTAGACCAAACACTTACCTCGATGCTACGAACCCAATTCAAGTCTCAACTATCACTTTGCCCCTTGATTCCACCACCAATTCGCTCGTATCTAATCACAAGTTACTTCACAATATTAATAAGCGCTAAATGAATCAATTCGAATGCATAAAAATGAATTTTCCAAAGTTTTTACCAAAAAAGTCAAAAATCGCCCCGGGCCCACATGATCAAAACCCGAGGTTTGAACCAAAACCCGATTACCCATTCCCCCACGAACCCAAATATATAATTTGTTTTGAGATCGGACCTCAAATCGAGGTTCAAATCCTTAATTTTCGAAAAACCTAGGTTCTACCCAAAATACCCAATTTCCCCCATGAGAATCATTGATTTTGAGTTGAAATCATGTTAAAAGATGTTAGGAATTGAAGGAAGTTAGTTAAAAACAACTTACAATTGATTTGGAGAAGAAGAAACCCTTGATAAAAGTTGCAGGTCTCTGATATGGGAATTGCGAACAAGGGTTCGCAATTGCGAACCCCGACCTTAACTGGCTTGGGAATTGCGAACATGGGTTTGGGAATTGCTAAGCCTGGTAATTGCGAACATGGGTTTGGGAATTGCGAAGCCTGGGTTTGGGAATTGCGAATCCTGGGAATTGCGAACATGGGTTTGGGAATTGCGAAGCCTGCGGGCCTGCAATTCCTTAAGTCCGAAATATCACCCCGTGGCCTATCCAAAACTCACCCGAGCCCTCGGGGCTCCAAACCAAATATACACACAACCTCAAAAACAACCTACGGACTTATTCGTATACTCAAATCACCAAAATAACATCATGAACATCGAATTAAACCTCAAGATCAATGAAATTTCTCAAAACTTCTTTAAACATCAACTTTGCATTTATGGTCCGAATCACGTTAAATGGATTCCGTTCCTTACCAAACTTCACAGAATTATTTTAAATAATATATAAGATTTGTACCGGCGCCAGAACCAAAATACGGGCCCGATACCAACATGTTCTAATCAAATTTCATTTCCAAATCCTTTAAACAATTTTCTTCAAAAATTCATTTATCGGGCTTGGGACCTCGGAATTCGATTCCGGGCATACGCCCAAGTCCCATATTTTCCTACGGAACCTCCAGGATCGTCAAATCACGGTTCCGGGTCCGTTTACCCAAAACGTTGACCAAAGTCAAATTAATTCATTTTATAATCAACACTTATCATTTTTCATAGATTTTCACATTTAGGCTTTCCGGCTATGCGCCCGGACTGCGCACGCAAATCGAGGTAATGCTAAGAGAGGTTTTTAAGGCCTCGGAATGTAGAATTTCATTTTAAAAACAACTGTTCATCCTCGAACGGACAGAAGAAGGAAGTACCTGAGTCAGGAAAAAGATGGGGATAACAGCTCCGCATATCGGAATCGGACTCCCATGTCAATGCCTCAGGAGGCTGACCTCTCTACTGGACACGAACAGAAGGAAAACTCTTCGATCTCAACTGACGAACTTGTCTAGAATAGTCACCGGCTCCTCCTCATAAGACAAGTCCTTGTCGAACCGGACAGTGCTTAAATCTAACACGTGGGATGGATCGCCGTGATATTTCCGAAGCATAGACACATGAAACACTGGATGCACGACTGATAAGCTCGACGGCAATGCAAGTCTATAAGCCACCTCTCCCACTCGATCAAGAATCTCAAACGGGCCAATAAACCTAGGGATAAGCTTGCCCTTCTTCCCAAATCTCATCACGCCCTTCATAGGCGACACTCGAAGCAATACCCGCTCACCAACCATGAAGGTCAAATCTCGAACCTTGCGGTCTGCATAACTCTTTTGCCTGGACTGAGCTGTACGAAGCTTATCCTAAATAATCTTGACCTTGTCCAAGGCGTCCTGAACCAAATTCGTACCCAACAACCGAGCCTCTCCTGGCTCAAACCATCCCACCGGAGACCGACACCACCTACCATATAAAGCCTCATAAGGAGCCATCTGGATACTCGACTGGTAGCTGTTGTTGTAGGCAAACTCCGCTAAAGGTAAGCCTCCAAAGTCAATGACACAGGCTCGGAGCATATTCTCCAAAATCTGAATGGTCCGCTCGGACTGCCCGTCCATCTAGGGATGAAATGGTGTGCTCAACTCAACCCGTGTGCCCAACTCTCACTGAAATGCTCTCCAGAAACGCGAGGTAAACTGCGTACCTCAGTCTGAAATGATAGACGCGGGCACACCATGAAGGAGAACAATCTCCCGGATATAGATCTCAGCTAACCTCTCATAAGAATAAGAGACTGCCACAGGAAGGAAATGCGCTGACTTGGTCAGCCTATCAACAATGACCCATACTGCGTCGAACTTCTTCCGAGTCTGCGGGAGTCCAACAACGAAATCCATAGTGATCCGTTCCCACTTCCACTCGGGAAGCTCAATCCTTTGAAATGAACCACTAGGCCTCTGATGCTCGTACTTAACCTGCTGACAATTCAAACACCGAGCCACATAAGCAACGATATCCTTCTTCATTCTTCGCCACCAGTAATGTTGCCGCAAATCCTGATACATCTTCGCGGTGCCCAGATGAATAGAGTACCGGGAGCTTTGGGCCTCCTCTAAAATCAACTCTCGAAGTCCATCCACATTAGGTACACAAACTCGATCCTGCAATCTCAAAACTCCATCATCACCTAAGGTAACCTACTTGGCACCTCCGTGCTGCACCGTGTCTCTAAGGACACACAAATGGGGATCATCATACTGCCGATCACGGATACGCTCCAATAAAGAAGAATTAGCAACCGTGCAAGCTAACACTCGACTGGGCTTAGAAACATCCAGCCTCACGAACTGATTGGCCAAAGCCTGAAATCCAAAGCAAGCGGTCTCTCACTGACCGGAATATAAGCGAGACTGCCCATACTGGCTGACTTCCTACTCAAAGCATCGACCACCACATTGGCCTTTCCCGGATGATATAAGATGGTGATATCATAATCTTTCAACAACTCCAACCACCTCCTCTGCCTCAAATTCAACTCATTCTGCTTGAACAAATACTGAAGACTCTTGTGATCCGTGAATACCTCACATGCCACGCTATACAGATAATGCCTCCAAATCTTCAATGCGTGAACAATGGTTGCTAACTCCAAATCATGAACCGGATAGTTCTTCTCATGAATCTTCAACTGCCGCGAAGCGTAAGCAATGACCTTGCCATCTTGCATCAACACTGCACCAAGTCCAATACGAGATGCATCATTAAATAGAGTATAAGGCCCTGAACCTGTGGGCAAAACTAACACTTGTGCCGTAGTCAGAGCTGTCTTGAGCTTCTGAAAGCTCGTCTCACACTCGTCCGACCATCTGAACTGGGCACCTTTCTGGGTCAACCTAGTCATCGGGGCTGCGATAGATGAAAACCCCTCCACGAACCGACGATAGTAGCCTCCCAATCCCAAGAAACTCTGAATCTCTGTAGCTGATGCTGGTCTAGGCCAGTTCCTGACTGCCTCAATCTTCTTCGGATCAACCTGAACACCTTCTGTTGATACAACATGACCCAGGAATGCAACTGAACTCAACCAGAACTCACACTTTGAGAACTTAGCATATAGCTGACTATCCCTCAGAGTCTGAAGAACCACTCTGAGATGCTGCTCGTGGTCCTCCCGGCTGCGGGAATATATCAAAATATCATCAATAAAGACTACCACGAACGAGTCCAAATAAGGCCTGAACACTCGGTTCATCAAATCCATAAAAGCTGCTGGGGCATTTGTCAACCCGAATGACATCACCAAGAACTCAAAATGCCCGTACCGAGTGCAGAAAGCTGCCTTAGGGACATCGGATGCCCTAATCCTCAACTGATGGTAGCAGATCTCAAGTCAATCTTTGAAAATACCTTAGCACCTTGAAGCGGATCAAACAAATCATCAATCCTCGGCAATGGATATTTGTTCTTGATTGTAACCTTGTTCAGCTGCCAGTAATCAATACACATTCGCATCGATCCATCCTTCTTCTTAACAAACAACACCGGCGCACACCAAGGCGAAACACTGGGCCTAATGAAACCCTTTTTAAGCAAGTCTTGCAACTGCTCCTTCAACTCTTTCAACTCAGGCGGGGCCATACGATACGGCGTGATAGAAATGGGCTGAGTGCCCGGAGCCAAATCAATGCAAAAGTCAATATCCCTGTCGGGTGGCATACCCGACAGGTCTTAAGGGAATACCTCAGGAAACTCACGAACAACGGGCACAGAATCAATAGAAGGAACTTCAGTGCTAGAATCACATACATATGCCAAATAGGCCAAACACCCTTTCTCGACTATACGCCGAGCCTTCACATAAGAGATAACACTACGGGTAGGATGACCAGGAGTCCCTCTCCACTCTAAATGAGGCAAACCTGGCAAGGCTAAGGTCACAGTCTTGGCATGACAGTCCAAGATAGCGTGGTAAGGTGATAACCAGTCCATCCCTAATATGACATCAAAATCAACCATGTCCAAAAGAATCAAATCTACACGAGTCTCAAGACCACCAATCACAACTACACAAGAGCGATGGACTCGATCTACCACAATAGAATCACTCACCGGTGTAGACACATAAACAGGAACACTCAATGAATCACTAGGCATGACCAGATACGGTGCAAAATAAGATGACACAAACGAGTAGGTGGACCCTGGATCAAATAACACTGAAGCATCTCTATCACAAACCAGAATAGTACTTGTAATAACTACATCGGAAGCCTCAGCCTCAGGCCTGGCTGGAAGAGCATAACATCGGGACTGGGCCCCACCACCCAGAACCACATCTCTGGGACGGCTTGCTGCTGGCTGGACTCCACCTCTAGCGGCCTCAGCTCCACCTCTAATACCTCTACCTCCACCTCTAGCACCTCTACCCCTACCTCTAGCTGGCTGGGCGGCCTATGGAACAACTGGTGCCTGAACCATGGCACTCGAGGGCAATACCTAGAAATGTGCCTTGTGTCTCCACAAGTAAAACAAGCCCTCAGATGCTGGGGCTGACGACCCTGGAAGCTCTGAAGCGGCGGTGCACTGATAGGAGCTGGTAGTGCACTGTAAGACTGCTGATCAAAATACTACGTCTGAGAACCACGGCCACCTGGAGCACCATGAGAAACTTGAAGTGCTGACGGGAAAGGCCTAGGAGGATGGCCTCTACCGTACGAATCTCTACCTCCAGACGATGTACCACTGAATCTACCTGAATAACGGGGTCTCTTTTCTGTCCCATGACCACCCCCCGTGATAGTACCATCTCAACTCTCCGGACCATATTGGTCGCCTCCTGGAAGATATCTCACTCCCAGTCTCTCTAGCCATCTGGAGACGAATCGGCTGAATGAGTCCATCAATGAACCGTCTCACTCTCTCCTTCTCAGTGGGAAGTATAATAAGATTATGGCGAGCCAAATCAATGAATTTGGTCTCGTACTAGGTGACAGTCATGGAACCCTGCTGGAGGCGCTCAAACTGCCTCCGATAGGCCTCTCGCTGTGTGATAGGGAGAAACTTCTCCAGAAATAGCTGTGTGAACTGCTCCCAGGTCAAGGCTGGAGATCCTGCTGGTCTAGCTAAGAAATAATCTCTCCACCAAGTCTTGGCGGATCCAGACAAGCGAAATGTGGCGAAATCGACCCCGTTGGTCTCAACTATCCCCATGTTCCGAAGAACCTCGTGACAGCTGTCCAGATAATCCTGGGGATCCTCAGTAGATGCACCGCTGAAAGTAGTAGTGAAGAGCTTGGTGAACCTGTCCAATCTCCACAAAGCATCGGAAGACATAGGTGCTCCATCACCGGTCTGAGCTACCACACCCGGCTGAACTGCTGGAGCCTAAAACTGGGGAACTACCGATTCCGGAGTGCGAGTAGCAGGAGTCTGGGCTCCTCCTCCAGCCTGAGAAACGGTTGGTGTTACAGGAAGCAAGCATGTCCGGGTGACACTCTCCATAAGGCCCACTAGACGGACCAAATCATCCTGGAGTACTGGGGTAGCAATAAACCCCTCTGGGACCTGAGCTGGGCCCACCGGAACTGCTGGGGCCGGAACCTCATCATCAAAATCAATCTGAGGCTCCACCGCTGGTGTTGCTGCTCTGGGCTGAGCTCTGCCCCTGCCTCGGCCTCGGCCTCTGCCCCTTGTAGAAACTGCTGCTGGGGGCTCGGGCTGCTGATCGGTGGATGAGGAAGCGCATGTTCTCGCCATCTGCGAAAGAACAGAGTAGAAATTCAATTAGCGTTGAGAAACCAAACCGCACGATAGGAAAGAAAAAATGGGAAATTTTCCTAACTCTGTAGCCTCTTGGGGATAAATACAGACGTCTCCGTACCGATCTCTCAGACTCTACTAAGCTTGTTTGTGAACTGTGAGACCCATGTAACCTAGAGCTCTGATACCAACTTGTCACGACCCGGATTCCCCTCCCTCGAGAGCGTGATGGCGCCTACTAATGTGAGCTAGGCAAGCCAATTATTAGGATAATTTACCTTTTTACCCATTTTATATCCATTAACAAATTTCGAAATAATAATATTTAAATAGCGGAATTTAACATATGCGAAAGAAAGGAGCAATAAACTATCTGAACATGATTATCTAATACAACTGTTTGAGTCTCGATTACCCAGAACTGGTGTCACAGTTTCACAGACGGTCTAAGAATACTACAAATAAAAGGTCTGAAAGAAATAAATACAACACTGTCTCTAGAAGTGCATGAAAGAAACAGGAATAATAGATAGAAGGAGACGCCAAGGCCTGCGGACGCCTGCAGGACTACCTCGTGTCGCCTGATGATCAAAAGTCAGCAATTCTCACTGCGGTCCGAAGTCCACAACAATAGGGTCTGCACAAAATAGTGCAGAGTGTAGTATCAGCACAACCGACCCCATGTGCTGGTAAGTGCCTAGCCTAACCTCGGCGAAGTAGTGACGAGTCTAGGACCAGACTACCAAATAAACCTGTGCAGTTACGTATAATATACAGTGGAAAGTAAAGCAGAATAAATAATTAAAAGTGGGAGGGGGAAACATGTTTCAGGGAATAATAGTTAACAACAAAATATCAAGAGAATTATAAAAGAACCAAAAATCCAACTACTAGCAAGGATAAGGAAAACAAAGGCAGATTTCACTTTCTTTTCACATCATGTTGCAGGCGTGCAATCCGATCCCATTTCTTGTATCTCATGGCAGGAGTGCCACCCGCTCCCATTTCATTTATCTCGTGGCAGGCGTGCAATCCGCTCCCATTTCATTACATCTCGTGGCAGGCGTGCCACCCGCTCCCATTTTATTATATCTTGTGGTAGGCGTACCACCCGATCCTATTTTATTTATCTTGTGGTAGGCATACCACCCGATCCCATTTCATTATATCTTGTGGTAGGCGTACCACCCGATCCCATTCCATTATATCTTGTGGTAGGCGTACCACCCGATCCCATTCCATTATATCTTGTGGCAGGCGTACCACCCGATCCCATTTCATTTCAACAACAACCACAAAGAATCCCGGCAAGGGAACAATAATATTTCAATAACATGTGAAGTACAATAATTCACAACGGAGTCATAACAATTATAGTACAAGACTCACGGGCATGCTTGACATTGACGTATAGATACTCATCACCATGCCTATACGTCGTACTCCATACTTAGCACGTAGCAAATAAGACACGACACCTAATCCCTCAAGCTAAGGTTAGACCAAACACTTATCTCGATGCTACGAACACAATTCAAGTCTCAACTATCGCTTTGCCCCTTGATTCCACCACCAATTCGCTCGTATCTAGTCACAAGTTACTTCATAATATTAATAAGCGCTAAATGAATCAATTCGAATGCATAAAAATGAATTTTCCAAAGTTTTTACCCAAAAAGTCAAAAATCGCCCCCGAGCCTACATGATCAAAACCCGAGATTTGAACCAAAACCCGATTACCCATTCCCCCACGAACCCAAATATATAATTTGTTTTGAAATCGGACCTCAAATCGAGGTTCAAATCCTCAATTTTCGAAAAACCTAGGTTCTACCCAAAACACCCAATTTCCCCCATGAAAATCATTGATTTGAAGTTGAAATCATGTTAAAAGATGATAAGAATTGAAGGAAGTTAGTTAAAAACAACTTACAATTGATTTGCAGGAGAAGAAACCCTTGAAAAATTGCCTAAGTGTGCTTTTGTTTTGAGAGAAATTGAAAAATGGGTTTAAAATCGTCTAAGTATAAAAGTTGCAAGTCTCTAATATGGGAATTGCGAACAGGGGTTCGTAGTTGCGAACCCCGACCTCTGTTGGCTTGGGAATTGCGAACATGGGCTGGGAAATGCGAAGCTTGGGAATTGCGAACATGGGTTTGGGAATTGCGAAGCCTGGGAATTTCGAACATGGGTTTGGGAATTGCGAACATGGGTTTGGGAATTGCGAAGCCTGGGAATTGCGAACATGGGTTTGGGAATTGCGAAGCCTGCAGGCCTGCAATTCCTTAAGTCCAAAATTTCACCCCGTGGCCTATCCAAAACTCACCCGAGCCCTCGGGGCTCCAAATCAAATATACACACAACCTCAAAAACATCCTACAGACTTATTCGTGTACTCAAATCACCAAAATAACATCATGAACATCGAATTAAACCTCAAGATCAATGAAATTTCTCAAAACTTCTTTAAACATCAACTTTGCATTTAAGGTCCGAATCACGTCAAATGGATTCCGTTCTTTACCAAACTTCACAGAATTATCTTAAATCATATATAAGACTTGTACTGGGCGCCGGAACCAAAATACGTGCCCGATACCAACATGTTCTAATCAAATTTCATTTCCAAATCCTTTAAACAATTTCAGAAAATAATTTTCTTCAAAAATTCATTTCTCGGGCTTGGGACCTCGGAATTCGATTCCGGGCATACGCACAAGTCCCATATTTTCCTACGGACCCTCCGGGACCGTCAAATCATGGTTCCGGGTCCGTTTACCCAAAATATTGACCGAAGTTAAATTAATTCATTTTTAGTCAAAACTTATCATTTTTCACAGATTTTCACATTTAGGCTTTCCGGCTACGCGCCCGGACTGCGCACGCAAATCGAAGTGATGCTAAGAGAGGTTTTTAAGGCCTCGGAATGTAGAATTTCATATTAAAACACAAAAATGTTCTATGTGATCGCGGGCAAATCAATGCAATCGCATAGAAGGAAAATGTTGCTGTCCAAATTTGTGATATGCGATCGCGAACGAATCAATGCGATCGCATAGAAGGAAAATAATGCTGCCCAAATTTGTGCTATGCGATCGCGGGCAAATCAATGCAATCGCATAGAAGGAAATACCAGATAGCAGAACAGTAGTTCAAACATAGGGAAAAATGACCCGTAGCCCATCTGAAACACACCCGAGGCCCCCCGGGACCTCAACAACCTTGCCAACCAATTCCAAAACATCATTCAAACTTGTTCCCACCTTCGAAACGCTTAAAACAACATCAAAACACCAATTTTTCATCGAATTCAAGCCTAAAAATTCCAAAAACTCTAAAGCACGCTTTCGATCAAAAAGTCTATCAAACCTCGTCCGAATGACCTAAAATTTTGCACACACGTCACATTTAACACTACGGAGCTACTCAAACTTGCGGAATTCCATTCCGACCCTCGTATTACAATCTCACTATTGAACCGAAAACTTCAAAAATTAAACTTTCGGCATTTCAAGCCTAAATTAGCTACGGACCTCCAAAACAAAATCCGAACACGCTCCTGAGCCCGAAATCACCCAACGGAGCTAACGGAACCATCGGATTTCCATTCTGAGGCCGTCTTCACACTGTTCCGACTAAGGTCAACTTTTTAACATTTAAGCTCTCATTTAGGGACTAAGTGTCCCAAAACTCTTCGAAACTCAAAACTGAACATCCCGGCAAATAAAAATAGCAGAAATAAATACGGGGAAAACAGTTAATAGGGGATCGAGGCGTTAATTCTTAAGACGACCGGCCGGGTCGTCACAAGATTTTTACGGCAGCTCCATATATGCTATACTTATTTTTCGTAATATCTAAAATTTGATTACTTATGGATTGGTGAAGAGAAATGGTATACATGAATAATGTACACTCTTCACAGCATTTTAAAATTAGAAGTCACAATTCGATATTAATAGAGTCTTCAGAAGATAGAAGAAGACCTACTTTGCTTTTCAGAAAAATGAATGATCTGATGATAGTGCAACAAAAAACTGGATGGTCAGTTTAGAGAAATTAAATTCGTCTATTTTTGTTTTATAGAGCAATTTAATTTATACGTATAATTTCTACATGTAAATATATATTTATTTTACATTTAAAAATAATCGAGAAATTATGCGGTGATTTGACTATTTGTAGGATATTACAAGAGTGAGCTAAGTAACATTCGCTCACATTGTCACGCCCCGAAATTTTCACTGTCGGGTCCGTGATGGCGCATAATATTTAATTTGTTAGGAAAACCAACGTTAGAACAATTCATCCATGTTTAACAGTTTTGTATTAAATAATGAGAAAAGAGCTAAAATAACTGCTATAATCCAAAGTAAAGATGCAGAAGTGAAAAGAGCCAAACGCCTGATACAACCTTAGACCCGGTGTCACAAGTGCACAAGCTACTAGAATAGTACAAACAAGGGTCTGAAATAAACATTAAGTTGTCTCAAAAGAAAGTACACATCCAGATAAAAAGGAAATGGACTCCAGGAGCTGCGGGCGCTGAGCAGTCGTACCTCAAGTCTCCACAAGCTGTCCAATCTAAGCACACTAATAACCGCCGCTGGGGCCGACTCCAAAATCTGCACAAGAAGTACAGAGTGTAGTATGAGTACAAACCGACCCCATGTACTCTGTAAGTGCCGAGCCTAATCTCGACGAAGTAGCGACGAGACTAAGGCGGGTCACCTACGCTATAACATGTACGCCATATATAATTAAGCCGGAAAAAGAAAAATACGAAATGAAATAAGGCAATTAACTAAAGAAAATAGCTAAATCCTCAAAGGAAATAAGTGTCAATCAGAATTACCAATCCTTAAAGTTCCGAAAGCAAATACCGAAAACCAACACAACTCTAGGAAATAGAAACACATAGCTTGTGCGCGCAACCCGATCCCACCGTACAATATAGAATCCTCCCTTATTTCACTGTAACAACATCAACAACAACAAATTATATATATATATATATATATATATATATATATATATATATATATATATATATATATACCCGATCATATAACAATATCAGTATCATAATTCACCCTTATTTCACCGTATCAGTCCACCCTTATTTCATCTGTTGCGGCGTGCAACACGATCCCGCTGTATCAGTACAAATTTACCCTTATTCCACCATGTCAATCCACTCTTATTTCACATGTTACGTCGTGCAACCCGATCCCACCATATCAGTACCAAATACTCAATGAGCACACCAAATTAATAATTCAAATAACAAGAACCTCTATGATCAATGAATACAAAGCTGAACCAGAAAGGAAACCTTGTACAACATGGGAATTTACATATGTAATATTACACGGAAAGACATGTCTAGTATATGACAATTAGAAGGTGCAAGTAAGTCAATTAAGGTAAGTAGCATCGAATCATGAAAATATGAAAAGATCTAACATTGTTAACAGGAGAAAACACTGATTAACATGTAGCAAATAAGTATGGAAGGCATTTAGAGCATATAACATTTAAGATAGGGAATGAGATAATTAAAGAAAAGTGGAAAATCAAGGAAACAAGTAATTCGGCAGCGTATAAGCACTCGTCACCTTGCATATACGCCCCAACATGAAATTCACATAGCACATAGTCTGAGGGTTCCTAATTCAATTAAATCAAGGTTAAACTCAACACTTACCTTACTCCGCAGTCAACTTAGAGCTCTACCGGGGCCTTTCCCCTATAATCCGCCTCCAAACCACTCGTATCTAACCACAATTGACTCAATAATATCAAATATTGCTAAAGAAATTAATTACAATGCATAAATTTAAATTTCAACCTCCCCTCCCCTCCCCCCCCCCCCTCCCAAAAGTCAAAAATCGACACTGGTCAATACTCGAGGTTCGGACCAAAATTCATTTACCCGTTCATCCCTGAGCCTGATTATATAATATATTTTGAAATCCGACCTCAATGTGAGGTCTAAATTCCAATTTTATAAAAATTCCTAATTCTACCCAAACCCTCAATTTCTACGATGAAAAATCCTAGATTTTAGGTGAAATCTTATGAAATGTAATGGATAATTGAAAGGAAGTAGGTTAGAATCACTTACCAACAAATTGGGGAAGAAAAACTCTAGGGAAAATCGCCTATAGAGTTTTCTAGTTTTAAAATTTTGAAAGAATGGACAAAATCCCATTTTTGGGACTGTTATAATCACTGGCTTCAGGTATTCATCGCGTTCGTGTGAAACATGACGCGTTCGCAAATAGCAGAGCCTTAATGGATTACGCGATCGCGAGTTGACCTACACGTTCGCGTAGGCTTATCCCCCTAGCCTCCGCGTTCTCGATCCTTGTATCGCGTTCGCATAGAGCAACAGTCAACTCCCAGCCCCTATCTCACTAAACTACGCATTTGCCTGTGACTGACCGCGTTCGCATAGAGCAGACCCCCCCAGTGCTCTGCATTGGCGACCGTGGTCTCGCGTTCGCGTAGGAGAAAATTCTCCCCGGCCCAGTTCACTCTTCGCGATCGCGAAGAAGGAAACCAAATGACAGCTGAAGCTAAGAAAAAACTAGATTTTTCTAAGTTCCAATCATCTGTAGCCTATTCGAAATTCACCCAAGCCCTCGGGGCTCCAAATCAAATATGCACACAAGTCCAAAAACCTTATACGAACTCGCTCGCGTGATCAAAACACCGAAATAACGCCTAGAACTTAAATCGGACACCAAATCAAATAAATTTTTCAAGAAAACTTTAAAACTTCTATTTTAACAACAGAACGTCGGAATCACGACCAACTCCGTTTCTCACTAAATTTGACAGAAAATTTATAAATATAGTAATGGATCTATACCGGATTTTGAAACCAAAATACGGACTCAATATCAATAAAGTCAAACATCGGTCAATTCTTTAAAATCATTAAATCATTAAACTTTCAATTTTCGGCAAAAATCAATAACTCGAGCTAGGGACCTCCGAACTCGATTCCGGGCATACGTCCAGGTCCCAAATCATGATACGGACCCCACGGGACCGTCAAAATATGGATCCGGGTCCGTTTGCTGAAAACGTTAACCGAAGTCAACTCAAATAATTTTCAAGGTAAAATTTCTTATTTTATCAATTTTTAACATAAAAGCCTTCCGGAAAAATACCCGGTCTGTGCACGCAAATCAAGGAAGGCTTAAAGAAGCTATTGGAGGCTTTAAAACACAGAATTAGGTTCTAGAACTCTAGATGACCTATCGAATCATCACACACATGTTAAAATTAATTGATAGTGTTAAAACATCATTACACTTTAATTCTATGTATAAGCAGTTCGTTATAAAAGTATACTCCAATTCATATGGAGTAAATGTAGCTCTAGTTCGTATAAATAAAAAGTGATCAATAACGTAATTGATATGACATTATATAGTATTTGATCAAGATCTCATGAGCCTGTGGGGTGAAAAGTGTAGTTTGCTTCTTCTTTTTTGTGGGTGCCCCCGGGGAGGGGGGGGGGGGTAGGGGTAGCTTTGCCGATTTCATTAAGCAAATTATGCAACTCTTATAAACCTGATATAAAGCTAATAATACTAAAAAAATATTATTTTTAGACAAAGTAAGCTATTACTACTATTTGTCTTTTTGGTTTTAATAAAATTATTAAATCTTGGAGTATTCTGTTGTCCCAATGCGTTATCTTACCCCCTTTTTTTTTTTTTTTTTGTTGAGAAACGGTTATTTACTCATTTATTTTCCGTTTCTCTTTCTGTTTATTTTGTTATCCGGAAAAACTATTGGTGGCCCTCTTTTTCCATCTTCTTTTAGGGTCTATTTGGAAAAGCACCCGGTAATTGAAATTGATGTAATAATTAAGGTAGTAATTACACAACTTAGTAATTGCGAAATATAATAATTACGACGACTTGTTTATTTGTCATAATGTAATTATAATATAATTACAAGCATACTATTTTGTTGCACAAGTATAATTACACAACTAGATTAATTAAATTTTAAATGAAGTAATTATCAGAACTTAAAAAGTTAATAATAAATATTTGCCTATAAATAATTTTTTATAAGTATAAATAATATTAGATTTGCTATTTAAGATGCATATTTTTTCTTGAATACTCATTAATTGGTAATCATATATTTATAAGCAATATTGTAAAAATAATTGAATATATATTTTCCAAATTAATAATATTTAGTTTAATTAATTGTAAAAACTAAAAATATATGTTTTGTAAGAATAACATGGAATGCATAGTTGATAAAATAAATTAATATTTATAAATATAATACAATAACATTATTCAAATGTTTGAAAAAACTAATCTATCAATTCTAGAACAACATGCAATGTGAAATAACAAGCCAATACTATTAAAACAAGTAATTAATTGGAACTATAAATATAATATAATCTTAAAGTAAAAAAATAGTTTAACATATATCAAATTCCAACATAATAAAAATAAGTTTCAATACAACTTAAGATTAGGAAACATAATAAGTTGATGACCTCATTCAACAATGAAATTCTACTCGAATGACATCACTCATTATATGCCAAGTTTGTTAATGACTCATTATTTCTAGTATTAGGAGGTGTGGTTTTAAAAACTAGAATAATAACGCAGTTACGCTAAACGAAGAAAATAAAACCAATAAGTTAGGAAAAAATATACTACTCCCTCCGGTCCAAAATAAGTGATTTTTTGGATGTTTTCACACAAATTAAGAAATCCACCTTTTAGCATTAATTAGCAATGGAATTGACCATATTAACCTTTACTATCTCACATAAACACTCCTAACACATATTCCAACACCATTTACTTCAAGGACAATGTAGGGGAAAAATAATTAATTCATTCTTGAAATCTGGAAAAATCACTTATTTTGGACCACAAGAAAAAGGCCAAAAAGTCACTTATTTTGGACCGGAGGGAGTAGCAATTACATAGAATCACAAAAAGTAAAGGTAAAGAAATAAAAGATAAATAATGTACAAAAAATATATAATTTAAAAATAAATAAATAACTAAAAATAAAATTAAAATAATGGAAATAAAAATTTATAAAGAAAATAAAGTAAAATAAAACAAAATGAGTTGTGTGCTGGATCAACTCATTTGGTGATGGATTTATAGTTGAGAATGATCACTGAGAGGATTTCTAGTAATTGCAAAATATAATAATTACAACTCTTTGTTTTCAATCACTGAGAGGATTTCTTTTTTCTCCAATAAAAGAGAACTACTTTCTTCCCTATTTTTAATGATTACACTTTTTTTTCTTCGTTTTCAATCATTAATCAGATATTTTTAGCAACTGTTCTTCAATTCAATATCAGAGAATGCATTTCTTAATTTAGTTATGAGAAGTCCAGAGTAAAATGATCATATTCTAGTTAGATTGATGATCAGCATAAATTAAAGCACTAATAATGATGAATACGTTATAAAAAATGAAATTCATAGTTCTCAGAACAATCCAAAAGTTAGAATAATGGTACAATATTACCCAAAGCTTTGTTGATATGGCAATATCTATTCCCATGCATGGTAATGGGTTATTTTGTGAGGGGCAATGGCGATATTTCTTCAGGAATTCAAGGACAATATGGTACATTTCTTTGGATAGGTTCTCTTCCAGTTTACTTGAGCACTTGAAATAGATTTATCCAATATATGAATGTCAAACCCTATTCAGGAGGGGAAGATAAGTTTTATAATTCATTACAATTATTTTTAGTTATATAACTCCTCCAAAAGATACATCTACCAGATGTTCCGATTTGGAAGCCCCGTTCGCTTGGCATCAGATAAGTATTTATTATAAATGAATATAAAAAGTTCACATCGTAATAATCTAATTTTCATCATAGGGACATAATAACAATGCCGAATGAAATGTTTTTGATTTCGAGTTGATATATGGACGGACCAATTCTTTAGGTCAAGACTGACGCCTGCTAAAATATAGGAGAGTAAATCGTGAAGACTAGACAAACGGAATCAGTCTAATATAGGAAATGATAGACAGACCAAAGATTAGGCAGTCATATGCATTGCACAACAAAATTTCAAAGTTGGTCGGTGTACTAGCTCTATAACATAGTCAGAGCCAATCAGGCTCTCTTATTATAAAGTGGAGTAGAACCGTTGATGAAGATACAACAAGAGATATTTGTGAGATCAATTTCGTGCAAGTCAAATTGTAACTGACACTCAAGAGATTAATTTTACATTCACAGTAAACTATCCAAAAGATCTATTTATTTTTGGTTAGTAAGCACTGTCACACCTCCTTTTTTTTACACACCTACCCCGAAGGGTAATGTATAAGGGAGTTTTTCCATTTAAAGTGACATTATTCGAAATGGGATTATTTATTTATTTTATAGAGTCGCCACTCGGGATAGGACGGGATTTTGGTGTCCCAAGTCACCGATTTAATTTAAATCCCAAATCGAGGAAAATTTCGACTTCCCAATTGAAGTCTGCGAACCAGAAATTCTGAATAAGGAATTCTGTTGACCCGAGGGAAGGTGTTAGGCACCCCCGGATCCTGTGGTTCTAGCACGGTCGCTTAAATTATTATAAATGGCTAAAAATCTAGTTTTGCACATGTTCAAACCTATAGTACAATTTTGTTTAACCGCTTTTAATTAGTTTTTATGAAAGTGAACGCCGTTTAAGAGCGTGTTTTCGGATCACGTCACATGAAATGCACCCGGATCCTCGACACCTCTTATTCAACGTTTTGGGATTTGGATTTGGGTTGCATGAAATGCACACCCGAGTTTAGGAAAGTAATATTATTGAAAGCGCGCATAAAGTGGCTAGCGTCTTATCAACTTTGCGGGAAGCCATGAAGATTCGCTAAATGGCATGTCCCGAATTTCTAAATATTTTAATAAAGTATTTAATGAGGGCCCCGCAATTTTATGTTTTATGCGGCGAGGCTCGTCTCATGTTTTATTTAAAGGCCATCCTAAAAGAAAACTATGATTTTCTATTGTAGTGTTATCTCTAAAGGGCCTAGTTAATTTATTAACAATAACAGTAAACTATTAATTAAGAAATCCGGACCCTCAAACTCAAGTCCACACCTGAACAAAAGGACATCCTCTTAGTTCAAATGTGCGACCTAGCTTGAGAGGCCCAAAATTAACAAATATGCAGTTCAAGAATCCGGCCCAAGTAATTGGTCAATTTATTCATAGGAGGGCTGCTCAGCATCTGGACCTAATGACGATATCCAGGCCCAAGGCGTTGGTGCGAGCATTATAGTAAATACCATTATTGCGTTTGCTTTGTTTTCTATACCTGCTGGAAACAAACTAAACTACACCGCCAGTTCACGTGGATTTGGGTAAAGAAGGAGAAGGGGGGGGGATGGTGAATGAGGGGTAGGGGGAGCTGGTTCGGACACTAATATATTAAAATTAACCCACTTCCCAGCCGTTGGATCAAAGATCCTCGACGGTCAGGATTAATTTTAACAAAGGAACTGGGGGCGGTTTGAGGACTAAAACTTGGGCCAACGGATTGATATTGGACTTGGGGTGAATTTGGCCCAAATTTGAGTCTTTTATTAAGGTGACTCAATTTTCTTTTGATTTTGTTTTCTTTCCCTTTTCAAATTAAATCTCAAAAGTCTAAATTAATTCTAAAAATTAAATTAATATACCCAATCTATTTAATAATTGGCACAATTAATTAAATATCAAATTTGAAGGAAATCTAACCAAAATCAAAGCTAAGAATTTAAACAAAGCAAAAATAAATCATTTTTTGTGATTTTTATATTTTTTGTGAAATCCTAATTACTAATTAATCTAAAATATATAAGATTAAATCCTAAATGTAAATGCAATGCGAATTTTTGTATTTTTTATGAATTAAAACTGCAAATAAACACGAAAATTATGCAATTAATTCCTACAAATTAAACAATAAAAATAAAAAATCCTAAATCTAAGAAATCTGTAGGAGTAATTCATGCGAGGCAAAAATCACATGCTCACAAGCACTATGCAGGAGCCAAACTTTTTGTTTCATGTATTGTTCTTAATTCTCATTCATTATTGTGACATTTCTTCTAAGTAATCGACAGTTGGCATTCATTGTTAAATGGCCACAAGTTGCTAATTTATCAAATTTCCCAATTTTACCTCAATATAATAATAACAAATGGACTATTTAAAATTGATGAACTTTATAGATTGGTGACAGGATAAGAATGAAATTATTAGTGAGTGGCTAAATCAATAAATTAAAAAGTACAGAGGTATCTGTGAGAACCTGTACGCGGCAAAATCAGAAGACTTGATTTTTTGCTATCAAGACATTTTGGAAAAAGCCTTCCCCGAGACCCCGAGGGTGGAAAGCCACGATCGAGTTCTCGGCCTCAGGACTCGTCGAGGTCTAGCTCGAAGGAAGCAAGGTCCGAAGCCGGGATAAAAGAGGAAGTCTCCTAGGCACATGGCTACATCTGACAGATCCGGCCTATCTGGAGCCTACTGTGAGGTCTTGCGTCAAGCCGTCCCATCTTTGTACTCTTATAATTAATATACATGTACTATACCGAGTCCCCTCGCCTATATAAGGGGGACTCACCCTACCTTGTAAAGGACGGATGTTGCTCCACTTCTCCACAATGCAATAATATCTCCCTCTCTTTCTTCTAAGATATCTGTCTTTATTGACCTCGAGGTCGCCTTAGCACTTTACTATTTTCTTCGTTTGTTCTTCATTATTTGGCTTAAGATTGATAGTATATAGCCTTACTTACCTATATCTTTACTTGTTATCTCCTTCCCGAATACCCTCGATAAGCCTGAGATAGGCTCGAGGCTCGGCTCGAGGTACCCACTGGCCTGCTTTGCGCCCGGGAAACGTCCCCTTACTAGTTCGATTACTGCTTTGGCTAGCTCGATCTTTACCGTCTTACTTCCCATTTTAGCACTAACAACCCTTACAAACTAGCTCGGGAATAGATCACGTATTTTTAGAATCCCATTTACAAATCTAATTATTGTTACCATTTTCACGGTAAACAGAACCATACAAAACAAGTACGTACCACCTATATTTAAGTTGGTGTACACATGCACTAATAATCATATACGTAGTTAAAAAAAGAAAGTCAATTTCGTAAAATTCTCATATTTGATTTGTATTATTTCCATGTCCATTTGTAGTTTTTATAATTCTAAAGATGTTAGCTAATAATAATTAGGAAATATTGCAGATAATGTTGGAGAGTTGACAAAAAGCACGAATCATTAGTCTTTAATTTACTCAAAACATGAACTTCAAGAAATTGGTTTTGGTTTTAGGAAATTTAGCGATGATCATATGATAAATAGAACCCGGGAAAAGTTGGAAGAGAGTGATAAATTGAGCGATTAAATAGTATACAACAATAATTATGTTTGAATTCTAAACAAAAAGGGATAAATTCTTTAATTTTTTAAAGCTCACTTATATAATTAATCATCAATACTAAAATAAAAGTAAAAAGAATGAGATAATAATAATAATAATAATGATGATGATGATGATAGAAGTTCCAAAGCCTAAAACATATTCCCAATTAGTAGGTATTACCCATATGAATCTTTCTCTTCTTTTGTGTCATATTTTAGCTAAGCGTGCATTGGTTCTTATTTAATTTCGAGGAATCATTACGTAATGGCTTCCTGGTTATTTAAATTTGTATCGGTTTGTAAAGCCGATATATACATTTTTTCTATTTGAACACTTCAACTTGACAGAATAAATACTAATAAACACATTTTGACCATTGACCAAGCTATGTGGAAGTGGCACAACTGACTTGGCTAAATTGTGTGCAAATCACGCTGCCAAGGCGCGTGAATAGTTTTATATTTATTAAAAAAATATTAGAAATAGAATAAAATATAAATAAGAAAGAAAAAAAAAAGTCCTTTCTCTTTCCCCCTTCTTTTTCCCCTCCCCTCCCACCTCTCTCATCTTCCCAAGCGAACTCCCTCATCTTGTAATTTTTTTTTATTTTCTATCATTCATGTAAAGTATTGTACAAGGGCCGGAAGCATTGCACATTTGATCAATCATTCATGTGAAGTATATAAAATCCTCATTTACCTATTTCCCTATTCTTTTAATGGTTTTATTCTCTTGGGGTAAATGTTTCTTTCCATATTTTAGAGGGCCCCACATTGGATGGTGAAACCCCGGCTGCTGTTGCTACTGGAGAAACCACCTCGTCGGTTACAACAGCCGCCCGAGTAGTCGTTTCTTGACTGGAACTCGAAGTGGATGTCAGAATTTTCGCCTTTGCAAGTGAAATTTCATCTTCAGATTCAGCAAGAAGAGCAATGGTGGAGCCCAGAGGAGCACACCCACCTTCAGGAACAATAATAGTAGCTAAATAACCATCGTAAAAAGATTCAACATCCATGTCAGCTTTATCTGATTCAACAACAAGAACTGCTTCACCTTTAGCAAGTTTATCACCTTCAGTTTTTACCCAACTGACAATCTTGCCTTCAGTCATAGTAGAACTGAGTGCAGGCACGAAAATTTTACGGATCTTGGATTCTATTACATGGGGTTCTGCGTAAATGGATGGCGGGGAAGATGGAAGCACGGCGGAGGGTGATTGGGGTGGTGGGGATTAAGGTGAAGAAAAAAGAGAAAGAGAAAGAAATTAAAATTTTTAAAGATTAATTTTTTTCCTAATAATATAGGACCCACAAATCCACATGTCATATAATAAAGACCAAATATGTGACTTGGCATTCATGTCAAAGCGATTGGCGAACACGTTCAACAAAAGGTGTTTATTAATATTCATTCCGTCAAGTTGAAGTGTTCAAATGGGAAAAATATAAGTTTATGTATCGGCTTGACAAATCAATACAAGTTTAAGTGGCCAAGAACCATTACGCCTTTTATTTATTACTCCATCGGATTCACTTTGGTTATCATACATAGATTTTAATAAATAGATGGAGACTTTGAAACTTGTAAGCTTAATATGCCATAATATTTATGTGGCTATAATTTTTTTATAATTTGTTATATCAAAATAAGTCACAGTAGCATTTATATGTTATAAAAACTTGTCATTAAGAAATTAGAAAAATATATCATTTTTAAAAAGGGGTATTATCACTTTTAGCTCACGCCCGAAACTATTTATAATTTCGTAGCCGAAAAAGTGTATTAAATTTATATAATTTTATATATAATATACACAATGTCTATATATACAAAAAATATTTTTATTATTATTATTTTAAAAGCGATTATTGTGATGACCCAAAAGGTCATCACTTGTTTTAAAAGGCCTTAGAAATCTCTTTCTGTATAACCTCGATTTACGTGCGCAGTCCGGGCGCGTAGTCGGAAAGCCTATATGTGAAAATCTGTGAATATGGTAAATTTTGACTTTAAAATGAATTAAGTTGACTTCGATCAATATTTTGGGTAAACGGATCCAGACTCGTGATTTCACGGTCCCGGAGGGATCGTAAGAAAATATGGCACTTGGGCGTGTGCCCGGAATCGAATTCCGAGGTCCCAAACCCGAGAAATAAATTTTTAACGAAAATTATTTTCTGAAATTATTTATGAGTTTTGGAAATGAAATATGATTAAAACTTGATGGTATCGGGCCCGTTTGGTGGTTATATTTGGTAAGAAACGGACTTGAAACGACGTGAATCGGATCGTTTTTGGAAAAAATTGGAAATTTTGAATTTCTTAAGAAATTTCACCTTCCCGCAACCCCAATTCTGAAGTTCGCATTACGACCTTTTTCAAAGGCATCTTCTTCTCCAAAGGGTTTGGACTACTAAGTCGAGTCCTATTTGCTATGTGGTAATTGTTGGAGTGAGTCTTATATTGTGATTATTATGCCTTCGTTGTATTGTTCATGCTTTGGTGATGATTCTTATTGCTGAGCAAGGTTTGTGGAAGTAATTGTGGCATTTGAATATTGAGGAGCGTGGGCTCAAGTAGTATAATGAAATGTGAAGGGGTAAGAGATAAATTAAACTTTTAGAGCATTGGCTCAAGTTGTAAAGTGAATTGTGAAGTAAAGGTGAAAAAGAGAAAAGAATCACTATATTGACTCCCTTGTCGGGATATTGTTGTTGTTTTGAGGTTGTCCCTTGCCGGGACTTGTTGTTGAATTATTGTTCCCTTGCCGGGATTCTTATTGTAATTTCATTCATTTCCTTGCCTTATTGTTTGTGATTGTTGTTTGGGTGAGGAAGAGAGTTATAGCACGAAGGGTGATGCCGTGCATTGTTTTGGTAAGAGAGTGTTAAAGCACGAAGGGTGATGCCGTGTATGATTTGTGAGGAAAGAGTGTAAAGCACGAAGGGTGATGACGTGCCGCACGATGTACCATTCCGTGCCGATTATATTGATTATATGGTGAGGATGAGAGTAAAAGCACGAAGGGTGATGCCGTGCACATTTTCATTACTTGATTGCTTGGTGAGGACGAGAGTAAATGCACGAAGGGTGATGCCGTGCACTTATTGATTTCGGATTCTGTATTTATATTTGAGATATGTTGTTTCTTTCATTTCCCGTTGTCTTTCTATTCTAAATTGATGTTTCCCCCGCAGCATGTCACCCCTCCCATACTTGACTGTATTTTACTGTTCTTCTTTCCGCTGTATATAGTTGAATTGTACAGGTTTATTTGGTGGTCTGGTCCTAGCCTCGTCACTACTTCGCCGAGGTTAGGCTTGGCACTTACCAACACATAGGGTCGATTGTGCTGATACTACACTCTGCACTGTGCAGATCCCGAAGCAGCTTTTGGACCGTAGATTGGGTGGCTATCTTCAGTCCACGTGGAGATCCAAGGTAGACCTGCAGGCGTCCGCAGGCCCTGGCGTCCCCCTCTATCCCTTTTATTCCCGTTTCATTTCCTTAATTCAGAAACAGTTTATCGTTTATTTTCAGACTTTGTATGTAGTATTCTTAGATCGTTTGTGAAACTGTGACACCAGTTCTGGGTAGTTGAGGCTCAAACAACTGTTTTGGATACATGTTCAGATATTCTATTGCTTTTCTTCCGCTTATTTTAAATTTTCCGCGGTTTTCACGTTATTGCTTTTTAATTGTTAAAGAGTATAAAATGGGTAAAAAGGTATTTTGTTCAATAGTTGGCTTGCCTAGCTAATATTAGTAGGCGCCATCACGACTCCCAAAGATGGAAAATCCGGGTCGTGACAATTATACAGTATCATTTTCTTTTTTAAAAATGGATTAATAAAGAATAGTGCCAATACAGTTGGTTTTGACTATCTTGAGGGGAGTTATTCTTTGCTTGTTTAGTTCTTTACTTCGAGGAGTCTTTCATGAACATTACTTTTTTATGAGCATCTCTTTAGAATCGTAGCTATTATAGAGTTTTAGCCCGTTTATGTTTTATTTTCATATACTTACAATCTAGCTATAAGCTACTAGAGTAATTTCTTTTGGCTAAAAAGAAAAAACAAAAGGAGGAAAATAAGGAGGAAAGAAACAATGCAAAAGCAACTTATCCGTTGGATCAAATTTATGAACGGTTGAAATTGCACCATTCACTTTCCCTCTGTCATGTCATGTCCGTAATACATATAGAGTACGTACAAGTTTCCACTGGGCTAAAACGAAAAAGCTAATGGGTTATGGCCGAAGAAGAAGAAGAGATATGGTCCTTGACCTCAGGTCACAGGTTCCATTGGGACATATTCCTCAGCTTCAGAGGAGAAGACACACGCCACGGATTTACCAACAAACTCTACAATGAACTCGTACGGAATGGCGTACGGACATTCATCGACGACGAAGGTCTGGATCGCGGCGAAGAGATCGCTCCGAATCTCTCGGCCGCGATCGAAGACTCGGCAGCTTCGATCGCCGTGATTTCACAGAACTACGCCTCTTCGAAGTGGTGCCTCGAAGAACTGGCGAAGATCTCGGAATGCAAAAGACTATTGCTGCCTGTTTTCTACCGGGTTGACCCGTCGGACGTGCGAAGGCAGACGGGTCCGTTTGAGGAGCATTTTAGGAAGCACGAAATAATGGTGGAAGCGGAGAAAGTTTGTCGGTGGAGAGAAGCTATGAAAAAAGCTGGTAATATCTCCGGTTGGGATTCCATGCTCTGGTATGTATATATATCCTTCATCCCTCTTTCTCTTCAACTGTTATCTACTAATTTATAACAGCATAAAAATAGTAAATGGAGTGGTCTAGTGGTAAATAAAGTAGACGGAAACTCACGAGGCATCATTTTCAAATTTTCGCTAATTGGTGATACCGGTGACAGAGTAACATATGCGTGAAAGATAACAGGTAATTGAGGTGTGTGCAAATTGAATTTGACTCTATGAACAGTAAGATATCATAATGCAATTACATTATCAATATTATATAAAAGTACCTAAAAATAGATTTGAATATTTTTAGTTATGAATCGACTGTATTTGAATGTCTAACACTAAGTATGAGTTTAAAAATTAAGCACGATAGCAAAAAGCTAAACACTTCAAATTATATTGTGCGTGTTAAAGTAATATTTTACACTTTTTTCGTATAAATCTTAAAGCGTTTAACTTGGCAGGCTTAAAAAGTGAATTACTTAACAGGTAAATATATATAAGAAAATGGGATTAATAATATGAAGAAAAAAAAGAAGGCAAGTTGCCAGCAAAAAAATAGGTTAATTTACATTGATACAATAGAAGTTTTTTACACTATTATATTGGTGTTTATAAGTTAGATCTACGAAAGAATTCCCTGTTTAAAAAACTAAATTTCAAATTCTTCATTCATTTTTCTAACTTCCACTGGAAGTGATTTAGAGGTTAGATCGGCCAATTATGAATTCCCTGTTTAAAAAGGTAGATTTCAGATTCTTCATTTTTTAACATCCACTGGAAGTGATTAACAATGATTTCCTACTTAATGGTGTGACTAGTCCAGTTTGTGGGAGGTGGAGGCAAGGCGGGTTGATTTAGATTTTATGGGTTTAACTTTTAAGGTTTTAACGTTGAACGCACTGTATTTTTTAAGTTATGGGTCCAGACCTGCCATTTGTTACATATTTAATGAATTTTTACACATAAATTTATGCTCCACGTCAAAAGTACTGGGTTCAGATGAACCCGACAGCCGAACACAGGAACTTCACCATTTTAAAAACCCTTACTCCTTTCACATTCATCAAATTCTTTTTTGTTTATTGATGACGCTTTTCCTATCATTTCATGGTAACCAAAAGGCACATTTCGGAAAACGTGACAAGTAATTGACTTTCTCTTATAATAATTTTGATCTAGCTGTTTTTTGAGATTGGAACAAGGGGTCAATGGTTTGGTTTAGTGTTACTCTAAAAAATTATATTATAGTACCTATTTTTCGTTTAATTTATCGTGTGTAATCAATCATACCGTTTGATTTGGTTTAATTAATTTTTGATATTTTATTTTCAAAACGTTAGTCTGGATACTAAAGTTATTAGGGTTTTCATTTCTCACCTACAGCTAGCAAATTTCATTATACCAGACAGTTTTTATGATTCTCATGTTAAGAAACAATAGAAGAAATTATTGTAAATTTCTGTAGGAGCATTATCCTTTACCATCAATATAAGTTGCTCGGACATGGGTGCGGGTGTCCGACACAGGTGTGAATCTAGAGATCGGATCAATTCTAAGATTCAGGGATATGGATCCTAGTACGGATACGGGTGCGGGGGCCTGACTAAAAATAATTCAAAAAAATAAAAATATAAAATTATTTCTAAATTATGAGAAATTTTGTGGGAACTTACATATAGCTTATAAAATTTAAATATCTTTTTTATTCGCAAGTTCTAGATAAATAATATACATATATATCAGACACTATTTCTTTAGTGGGATCGAAAGTAATCTGAGAAAGAAGTTATAATTATGTTATAATCAGTTGAGCTATATATACTGTAAAAAGATTTTCACTGTACAAACTCCAATAAACAAGTTAAAGAATAAGAAATGCGTGTAAGAGAGACTGATTCGTTTTCTCATCTCTTTTTCCTTTGAGGATGAGAACTTGCCACAATTTGTAATCAGCTGAGCCAAAGTTTTACATTAATTTTCGGTGACATTATCCATGAATCAGGTGTACATGGCGAATTCTTCTAGAAGTTTTGTATCTTTGATTTCCCCTTGTAGCGTTTATCCAAATTCACAGAAGTGTGTCCACCCCTTACTTTTATATAATGGGTTGTGCTCTAGTTGTATGTTGGTATTCTGTTTACTTGTGTATGGTAGATTTACAATCACCTGATTTTGGGATCACCATTTAAAACTGTATCTTAAGTTCAAAACTTTTTGCAAATTTACCTACTTCGTACACAATTTCAAACATAAATGACTGAAGTAGTAGAATACGCGTCTAAAGTTATAAATTTTGTGCGAAATTAGGAAGTCACAATTAGTGGCGAAAATAGAATTTTCACTAAGGGAATTCAAGAATAAAAAAAGTAAACACGTGAAGAAGTTAAGGGGATTCAACATCTAATATATGTACACTAAAGAAAATTAACCTTATTTATACAATATAATTTTCACCCACCTAGCTCCGTCCCTTGTCACAACATAGAATTAAAGTGCACCCATTTTCGCCTGCATTTCATATGAACGTCTTAAGTGCATGCAAAAGCTTGCTTGCACTTCGGTCATGTGCGTCTTAAGTGCTGTTATTTTTGCACTTAACACGTGTGCGTGTGAAGTGCGGCCAATTTTTTGCATGCACTTAAGACATGTGCATTCTAAAGTACATATGCTTAGCTGGATTTTTTTTTTAACCAGAAATATAAACTTATTCTTCAAATTTTAATAACCCAACATACGATTCAATGCCCCAATCTACTCTAGATGAGTTCAAATACAAATTTCAAATATCATAAAGAACAAACCTTAATTATCAATAATATCTTGGAGTTTGAAACTTATACAAGTGATACTCCGGAATAAATGTCCTTTAGAGTTTCAATACTGTTGAGCTGCAGATGCAGCAGATGAATTGAGCTCGAGCTCGAGCTCTAATGGCGGAGTTCTGGAAGCTTTTTAGAGAAAGAAAGACTAAGAGAAGATATTTTGGAAAATTATTTGTGTATTACATTAGTGTATTGTACAATCTTATATATACACACGTGTAACTGCTATAACTAATAAGCTAAACTAATAACTAATTGACAACTAAGCAAAACAATAACTAACTATTATACATAAACACATAGCTCAATACCCCCCCCCCCCCCCCAAGTTGGAGGTGAGGTCTTCACAGACAACTTGCCCAAAACAGCAGAATGCTTAATGCCGATGAGAGTTTTGGTGAGTATATCAGCCAGTTGATCAGCAGTACCAATGTGATGCAAGGACACCAAACCCTCTTGTAACTTGTCTCGGACAAAATGACAATCAACTTTAATATGCACTGACCTTTCTAAGAGATCTGTATTCTGCCTCAGCTGAGGAGAGTGAAATAGTTTTCTATTTCTTAGACTTCTAGCTAATTGGGCTATTTCCCAGTAGTACTAGATACCTACTAACTGATCTCCTAGATTCAGGGCAAGCTGCCCAATCAGAATCACAATACCCCCTAATTGTGCAGTTAGGATCATTAGAGAGGAAGATCCCAAGTGTAAGATAATTTTTCAAGTATTCAAGTAGGTGGAAAGCTGCATGTAAGTATGGTTCCCTCGGATCTTGCATGGATTGGCTCAAATGCTGCACACTGTAGGCAATGTCCAGCCTTGTATTAGTGAGACAATTCAACTTTCCAACTAACTTTTTGTAGGATGTAGGATCTATTAAGGCTAGTCCTTCCTTTGCTTTGAGCTTGACACTGGGATCCGGTGATGAAGATGAACTGCTGCAATTGAGATAATTGTATTCTTTAAGTAAATCTAGTGCAAATTTTCTCCGAGAGATGATTGCTCCATCAGTTGCACACTGAACCTCCATGCCTAAAAAATAGTGCAATATCCCCAGATCTTTGATCTTAAATTGACCATGTAGGAAGGTGTTCAGTTGAGTAATTTCTTGCAAATCTGTCCCAGTCACAATTACATCATCTACATATACAGCAACAAAGATGGTAAAAGAGGCTCTCTTGTTGTAGAAGGGAGAATAATCATTCAGAGAATGGACATAACCCTAGGAATACAAGGCCTCAGCTAGTTTTGCATACCACTGTCTGCTAGCTTGTTTCAGCCCATAGAGGGACTTGTTGAGCTTACAGACATGTCTAGGAGTATCAACCACTAGCTCAGGGGGTAGTTTCATGTAAACTTCCTCATGTAGGTCATCATGGAAGAAAGCATTATTCACATCTAGTTGAAAAATACTCCATTTCTTCTTAACTGCTGTAGCTATGAGAGCCCTGACTGTGGTCATTTTCACAACTGGTGAAAATATTTATGTGTAATCAACACCTGCCTGTTGACTGTACACCCTTTACAACTAGCTTGGTTTTTAATCTTTCAATACTCCCATCAGCTTTATGCTTAACCTTATACACCCTCCTACAACCAATGACCTTCTTACTTGAGGCAAGGGAACCAAGTTCCAGGTATGATTAGCATGTAAAGCCTCAAATTCAAGGGTCATGGCTGCCTGCCAGTATTAGTATCAGTAGTAGGAGTAGGAGGTTTTAAATCTGGAATAGAGCAAATATAGTCCTTCAAATGGGTAGGCAAGTTATGTTGTCTAGTTGACTTCCTAGTGCTTAAGTCAGGTATTACAGGATGTTTATGAGAGGTAATGGATGGTTGAGGTAAATGCTGATCGGAGGATATTTCAGGTGATGATAAGGGACTACTATGTCACAGAACATCAGGAATAACACTTGCAAACCTTTGACTATCACGCAAAACATCAGGTGTGTGCAATTTAGTGACCTTAAGTCAGGTATTACAGGATGTTGATGAGAGGTAATGGATGGTTAAGGTAAATGCTGACCGGAGAATATTTCAGGTGATGAAAAGAGACTACTATGTGACAGAACATCAGGAGTAACACTTGCAGACCTTTGACTATCACGCAACATCAGGAGTGTGCAATTTAGTGACAGGCAAATCATCAATAAAAGGGACAGAATTTGGAACAAAACAGAACTTAGAATCATCAGGCAAATGTTAAAAGGAAATATATTCTCATGGAAAATAACATTTCCGGAGATGTGAATTTTCTTGGTAGATAGGCTGAGAACCTTGTAACCCTTTATCTCATAGGGATATCCTCCAAATACATGAGGGGTTGCTCTTGGTTCAAATTTGTCCCTATGAGGTTGGGAAGTAGTAGGAAAGCATAGACATCCAAAATTCCTAAAATGGGAGTAAGCAGGCCATTTATGATACAACATTTCTTAGGGAAATTTACTTTTGAGATAAGTTGTGGGGAACCTATTTATGATATAAGTAGCAGTTTGAAGGCATTTATCCCAGTATTGTATAGGTAATTTGGATTGAATAGCAGTCTCAAGAAGATACTTGTGCTTTCTCTTTACCACACCATTTTGTTGGGGTGTGTAAGGGCATATTTTCTGGTGTATTATACCCTTGGATTGGAAAAATTGGACTGCTTCATTACTAGTGAACTCTAATCCATTTATCTGATCTTAAGCACTTGAGTTTGGTCTGGAATTGGGTTTCAATGAGAGATACAAAAGCTTTTATAGTTTGCAAGACATTGCTTTTACAACTTAGGAGATGGGTCCAAGTGGACCTACCGTAATCATCCACTTGGGTGAGGAAGTATTTGAAATGGTTATGAGTTGCCACAAGGTAAGGTCCCCATAAGTCTACATGGAGAAGGTCAAAGGCTTTGGTAGTGGTGCTGGTTCTCTGAGGGAAACACAGTCTAGTCTGCCTGGCCATGGGACATATGAGACAGAGTGGTTGTTTGGCTGAGAACTGGACTGGTATATAGGAGATACCTCTCATTTTGACAAAGAGTACATGTCCCAGCCTGTTATGCCACAACAAATCTGCATCAATGTTATTAGACATAGAAGAATGCAAAACTGAACTCTGAGTTTTATTGCGTGTGGGAATATCTGCAAATGAGTGAGAAGGAAAATGTGACCTATTTACATCATATAAAGCAGGTAAAGCATGAAATGGAAATGAGCAGTTTGCAATAGGTGTGGCAGAACAAGAATGCTTCAAGCAGCTTGAACAAAGAAGGTATAACCCATCCTCGACCTTACCAATCTCCAGAGGGCTCTTCATTGAAGGGGCCTGTAGAAGACATAAAGAATCAGAGAAGGCCACTAAACTTTTATGTTGAGAAGTTAGGCAATGAATAGAGATTAAATTGTATTTGAAAGAAGGAACGTAAAAGACTTTATGCAAGACCCTTCTAAAAAAAAAAAAGACTTTATGCAGGATAATCTGAGTTGCAAGTGTAACAGTCCCAATATCAATCACTTTTACTCGATAACCATTTGGCAGGTTAGTTAACAAAGGATATGGCAAGATTATAGTATCACATAACAGGGATTTATTGAAAGTCATGTGGTTAGAAGCTCCTGAGTCTAGGATCTATATGTCAGTACTTGATGTAAAACATTTGCATGATCATAACAAGCTAAAATCAATGGAAAGAATAGTGGCAGAGCAGGCCATTGTACCTGCGAAGTTCATAGCTCCATTAGGAATACTCGAGATCTCCCTACCATTCCCAGAATTAAAATGTTGCAGCAGGGAAACCAGTTGCCCGTATTGTCTTTGGTTAAGTTGACATTGGAGTTGCAGTTGCCTTCCAGGGATTCCAGCTCTTCATGTTTGCCAGAGTTAGTCTCAGGTGCACCATGTACATTGGCCACAGTTCTCTTCCATTTGTCAAACTTGGGATTTGAGTTGAACCCCTGAGGATATCCATGTAGCTTATAACACTTGTCTTTGGTGTTACCTGGGCGTTTACACTAGTCACAGAAGGGACGTGACCCGGTGATGTTAGGAGAGTAGTTGCTGGGAGAGTAGTTGGTTCTAAAATTGTTGTTCCTTGATGTATTAACATTGAAAGAGGCAGAATCTACATGTTGTTGGCCATTTTTGAGATTGTTCCTCGGGGCACTGACATTTAAGGACGAAGAATCCATCATAACATGATTGTTCGGCTTAACTTCTCTCTGCTTCTCTTTTTGAACTAGCAGGGAAAAGGCTTGTACCATGAGGGCAAGGGGTTCATCATAAGAATGCTCCCTCGCATAGTTGTGTACACTTCATTCAAGCCCATCAAAAACTGAATTAAACGCCTGTCTTGTTCAGCTTTATGCATATTTTTCTTAGCACCACATGTGCATTGACAGGTGCATTGTGTCTTGGCACTCAGTGTGCTCAGTTCCTCCCATAACTTCTTCATTTTAGTGTAATAGCATGTGATGTCTAAAACTCCTTGAGAAAGGTCATTAATGTCTTTTTGAATTTGATACAATTTGGTTTCGTTGGTCAGATCGTAACGATCCTCCAACTCTCTCCACAACTCGATAGCATCATTTGCTTATTCAACACTATCAACAATCTCCTTGGCGAGAGAATTTAGGATCCATGACATAACCATATCGTCGCATCGCTCCCATAGTCCAAATTTCGAAGGCTCCTTCTCTGGATCTGACCGTTTGCATTTGCCATTGATGAAACCTAATTTATTTTTGACAAAGAGGGCTCGCATAACACTCCTCCAGGATCGATACCCTAAACCACTGAAAGGAATTGGAACTAGTATGGCGCCAGGATTATCGGAAGGATGCATGTAAAGAGGACTACTTGTATCGACGCCGGACTTCACCTCGAGGGCGGACGAGGGACTACTACCGGACTTAATACTCGAATCGGTGATAGCCATGAGATAGGACTTAATTTGATGAAGATAGAATCAAAATTGAAGAGAAAAGCGGCAGATCGGATAATTCAAGATAAACACGATCTTCTAGGGCAAAACTCAAAAATTGGGACAAAAGTTCAATCGACCTTACTGAAAATGATGAGGAGACAGAAGAGTGAGAATCTGTGAGATGCTAGGCTCTGATACGATGTTGAGCTGCAGATGCAGCAGACGAATTGAGCTTGAGCTGGAGCTCTAATGGTGGAGTTCTGGAAACTTCTAGAGAGAGAAAGACTGAGAGAAGATATTTTGGAAAATGAATTGTGTATTGCATTACTCCCTCCGGTCCAAAATAAGTAATTTTTTGGCTGTTTTCACACAGATTAAAAAATCTAACTTTTAGCATTAATTAGCAATGAAATTGACCATATTAACCTTTGCTATCTCTTCACATAAATACTCCTAACACATACTCCAACACCATTTACTCCAAGGGTAATGTAGGAAAAAAATAATTAATTCATTCTTGAAATCTGAAAAAATCACTTATTTTGGACCATAAAAAAAGTCAAAAAATCACTTATTTTGGACCGGAGGGAGTAGTGTACCGTACAATCTTATATATATACACACGTGTAACTGTTGTAACTAATAAGCTAAACTAACAACTAATTGACAGCTAAGCAAATCAGTAACTAACTACTATACATAAATACATAGCTCAATAAATACTTATGCAAATGAAACGTCTTGAAAAGTTGTTCGAAATTCATAAAATTTTCTTGACGTTTTGAACTGCCCATTTTCAGAGCCTTTTTGCTTGTAGCTGATTAATCCATTCCAGTTCCTACTGAATGTGCTTATCCTATTCTTTTTTTTTTTTGGTTTCCTTTTGTTGATCTTCTTCTGAGTTTTCACGAGCTAATATTTAGAGCTTCAGTATTTGTATGAATCTCTGGGGTTTATGGATTCTTAATAACGCAAAGAGAAGGAATTGAGCTACTTGAAGGAGGAGACTATCTTATTCTATATCATGGGCTAAAGCGCAGAAGAAGAAGAAAAACAAGAAGAAGAAGCGGGTGTATGTTACTTTATTAAGTTGTGACTATTTTCTTAATTACTTTACCAACACTGCTTGTATTACAATTAGAAGCCCTAAAAGTGGTTATGAAAATCTTCCAGATCATGCTTGTTATAACACTGCTATTTCAAGATAATATAGCCTTTGTGACATGGTTTGACGAAATTCTTTTATCTGATTGATGTGCCAACTTGCTTTTAGGCATTGCTTTTTTATTCTAGGGACTGAAAAACTCTCTCACCTGACGTCATTGTTGTCATATTTGTGCCAGGGAAGAATCGGAGTTAATCCATTCTCTAGTCAAAAAAGTTCTGGCGAAACTCGATAACACACCTTTAGGTGTGGCAAAATATCCGGTAGGACTTCATTCTCGTCTTAATGAGTTACGCAGGAAATTGGACGTGAAAGGAAATGGTGTGAAAGTATTAGGACTATATGGAATGGGGGGAGTTGGCAAGACCACTCTTGCCAAGGCTTTGTACAATCAGTTTGTTGTTTATTTCAAGAAACGTAGCTTTATTTCAGATGTTAAAGAAATTGCAAGGCGCCAAAACGGTATGGCCACCCTTCAAAGCAAACTCATTGGTGATCTTAGCTCAGGTGCTTCGCCAATCATAGACGATACTGCTAAAGGAATCCGATCAATCAAGGAGGCTATGAATAATGAGCCAGTTGCTATTTTCCTAGATGATGTGGATAGTGCAGACCAACTTCGTGTGTTGGTTGGTAGGAGAGACTGGTTTTGCCAAGGAAGCAGAGTCGTCGTCACCACTAGAGATCAAAATGTTTTACTCCCAAGTATTGTAAACGAAACTTTTGAGGTAAAGGAGCTTTCTTTGTCTGAGTCACGTTCGTTATTTAGTTATCATGCATTTGGAAGAGAGCATCTTCCGAAGAACTTTTCTGATCTCGCTGAAGAAGTTGTAAGACTCGGTGGGGGATTACCTCTGGCTCTGGAAGTTTTCGGATCTTTATTGTTCTACAAGAAAAGATTGAAGGAGTGGGAGGATCTAGTGCAAAAGCTGAGACAGATTCGCCCGGGTGATCTTCAACATGTCTTGGAAATAAGTTTTGGAGCTCTAGATGAACAAGAGAAGTGCATCTTTCTTGATTTAGCATGTCTTCTTCTTAATACAAGGCTTGAAAGGGAAGATGCAATTGTGATATTTGAAGGTTGTGGCTTTGGCGCTGAAAGTGCAATTACAGAGCTCACAGCAAAATCGCTTCTTAAAATCGTTGATGGGAATATTTTGTGGATGCATGATCAGCTCAAAGACATGGGAAGGCAAATTGTACAACGTGAGAATTTTGGAGATGCTGGTAAACGCAGTAGACTGTGGAATCATGACGATATTATGACTGTCCTAAAGAACCACATGGTATGGTTTTAAGATCTAATTAACACCTTTTGTATTTGCAGTACTGCTTATCTTGTACGTTGAGATGAATTTCTTGTTTACTACATGGTGGTTAAACGGCTAAACAACAAGTCTTCTACTTGCTCGAACACAAGTTTCAAAATATCTTTTTGTATTTGAGTTATGAACTAAGTTATACATAGATAGTGTAGAAAACATTTACGTTATCAGTTGATAAGAGATATGAACAAGAAGCTTCAAGAAAACTAGTGTTTTCTGAAGCCAGTAAGCAAACAGCGAATCCATGGGTTATATTAATTCACCCCCTTTTTCTAGGTTCTCATTCCATATACAGTGCAAACACTTGCTTACAATTGATTTTTTAGATGATCTTTTTCTATAAAAACTTTTTACATCGTTAATGCATAAAACAAATTTGATTTTTGAATGAGCTGATTGTGGTACGCTATGAAAAAATTATTGCCAACTTAACTCTTTTAATAATAGGAGTTGAATTTACTTCGTTTACAAAATAATAGGTGTATTAATAATTTAGTACAAAAGCAAGAATATGCAGCCAAAAGATACCTTCATGGTAACGAGAAGCATTCTACTTGGCTTATTCCCTCATTATTTAATTGAGCATTTAACTTTTTGTTATTTGTCTTCTAGCTTCCCCTCTTGATCTTTGATCTAATCTGAACAAATTATAGGGGACAAGAACAATTGAGGGCATTGTGCTTGACTTTGAGAAGAAGCATGATCTAAAACCTAAGGAAGTAAATTGGAATTTGAAGAAAGTATTTAGAAAGTATATTGGTCAAGGTATTAAGGAAAATGGTGTAACATTTTACACTAGAGCTTTTCAGCGTATGGTAAATCTGAGACTTCTTCAAATCAATCATGTCAAATTGGTTGGAAATTTCAAGCTATTACCTGCTGAACTGAGGTGGCTGCAGTGGAAAGGTTTCCCTCTGGAAGTTATTCCTCCAGAATTACTGTGTCGAAAGCTTGCAGTTCTTGATTTGTCGGAGAGCAAGATTACAAAGCTCTGGAATAAGAAAAAGTGGAATTGCTACCAGAACAAGGTAAGTGAATTAGCTCAACCACTCTCCTTATTTACTAGCATTGTTTGTTGGTATAAGTAGGAAGAACTACATGTCTCCTTTTTGACAACTTTGTTTGTTGGTAATTAAGTAGGATGTACTGCAAGCTTTATCAGGTAAGTGGCTAATTGTTTTTATGTCTATATGAAGCTGAAGCACACAAGGAAAAGGTGCAATTTTTATATCTTTTTAATGGAAATGTTTGTTGGTTTGTCTTCCCTTATCCCCTGGCTCATTTTCCTTGATGTTTATTTGCTTGGCTTTCATGTCTATTGATCTCAAAGTGTTATTCTGCAAGTCGTTTCCTTGTTCAATTACTGAGCAAATCTTCATCTGATAGATGGCAAAGCAGCTGAAAGTTATGAATCTACGTAGTTGTCGCCAACTTAAGGAAATCCCTGATTTATCTGGAATTCAATTGGAGAAGCTGATTCTTGAGCAATGCAACGAACTAGTTATGATCCATCCGTCAATTGGAGACTTGACTATGTTGACCTATTTGAACATGAAGGACTGTAAGAACATTTTGGCATTTCCAAATGACGTGTCTGGATTGAAAGGTCTACAAATACTAATCCTATCTGGTTGCTCAAGTCTAAGAGAATTACCAGAGGACTTGAGTGGCTGGAAATCTTTGCGAGAGCTTCTTCTAGATGGTACAGCAATAAGAAAGCTACCTAACTCTATCTTTCACCTGAAGAATCTTCAGATCTTGAATTTAGATCATTGCGGATCTTTGGAGTTACTGCCTAGAGCTATTGGGAATCTAAGTTCGCTGAGAGAGCTTTCTTTTAACGGATCTGCTTTAAAGGAAATGCCTGATTCCATTGGAAATTTGAAAGATCTTGAGGAATTAGGCTTAAGAATGTGCAAGGGACTCATCTCACTTCCTGATTCCCTTGGCAATCTTAAATCTTTAATAGGACTTTATCTTGATCACAGCTCCATAAAAGAATTGCCACCTTCTGTTGGTTTATTATCGCATATGAAGTTCTTTACAGTCAGCAATTGCAAGTCCTTAACCGAATTGCCCAATTCCACGAGTAACTTATCGTCATTGGTTTGGCTTTGTCTACAAGGGACCTCAGTTAGTGAACTAAATTTCCATTTAGGAAACTTCAAGTCCCTTGAGAAGCTTGAGATGAGGAACTGCATTTCAATCAGATGTTTACCTGACTCAATTGGAAATATGTTATGTTTAACTACTTTGGCCCTATGCAATACATCGATTACTGAGTTGCCAGACTCTATAGGCTTATTAGAAAGACTTTGGATGTTGGAGCTGAGCAACTGTTTGAATCTCCAACGTCTTCCGGCTTCAATTGGAGGACTTAAGAGTTTGTGTTACCTCTATATGGATGAAACTGCTGTCTCAGAATTACCCAATGAAATTGGAAAGCTTTCAAGCTTAAAACTACTGAGGATGAGAAAGAAACCACAGCCTAGAGAGGACGAAAATGAGGATGATTTACATGTAGGAGAAAGCTCAAAACGCGTTACTCTTCCAGAATCATTTTCAAATCTATCATCCTTGGAATTCCTAGATGCTCATGCATGGAAAATATCCGGAAAGATTTCTGATGATTTTCAAAAGTTGTCTGCTTTGGAAAAGCTCGACCTTGGACACAACGATTTTTGTAGTCTCCCTTGTAGCATGAAAGAACTTTGCGTTCTCAAGCGTTTGCTTCTCCCAAACTGCAGAAAGCTAAAGTTTCTCCCTCAACTTCCCTCGAGTTTGGAATGGTTAAATGCTGCAAACTGCTCCGCATTGGAACATATAGCTAGTATATCAAATTTGGAATATTTGGAAGAACTCAACTTCAGTAATTGCAAGAAGATAATCGATATTCCTGGACTTGAAAGCTTGAAATCTTTGAAAAGGTTGTATACTATCGGTTGCAACGCGTGCTTTTCTTCTATAAAAAGGAGGATTTCCAAGGTTCTTTCTCCTTCTCTCCTCCCTCCCCGTCTTAGACATCAGCATTATATATACATTTTTTCATATGAATTGACTAAGATTCTGAATGCAGGATTGTCTAAGGCATATGAAGTATCTCTGTGTTCCGGGGGATGATCTTCCAGATTGGTTTATTAAGGAAGTACCTATTAGCTTCTCAACTCACAAGAATCGTGATATCAAGGGGGTGATCATCGGTATAGTTCTCTCGCTAGACCAACAAGTGGAGGATAATTTCAGACACGAAGTCCCAGCAATCGTAGATATACAAGCAACGATTACCAGACAAGGTGATGTTGAACCTAAACTTAAGAAAACTTTGTACTTGATGGGGGTTCCTGATACAGATGAAGATCAGCTCTATTTATGTCGATTTCAAGAATACAGTAATTTTACGCTCATGTTGGAAGACGGAGACAGAGTGCAGGTTGGAATTAGAGAGCGTCCACGTTTTAATGGCCTCAAACTGAAGAAACATGGGATGTACTTAGTTTTCGAAAATGAGGATGATTTTGATGATAATGATGAGGATTTGTTTGATGAATCTCAGCAGTCTGTGTCAAAGAAACTTGCTAACTTCTTTCATTCATTATGAAACAGTTCATAGCCAGAAGTGAATCCAGCATAGTGGACTCCCAGAATCAGACAATATATATGATTTGTACAGAAAATTCAAACAAGAATTTATAGAAATGTGTATAATGCTTACTAGCTACTGGCAATTTTTTTCATAATCGAACTTAGAAACTTGAATATATTTGATTTTTTATATGTGAGCGCAGTATGCCAGAAGAACACAGATTGATCAAAAAATTCCACAAGACCTCTTGGTTATACTCATTTTCGAGGCAAATTTAAGTTGCCAGTGCTTAAGGATTCATTAAATATACGGAAACTTACACAAATGTCCCAAATAAATCCCAACTTACCAACCTCTAGCCATTAGTCATAGACTTACGAAAACTAGCCAACAAAAATTGAAAAACCAAATAATAGGGATCTTTCTATCAAAGAATTACATGCAAAAATCACATTCCATATTTTTAAGCGTGATTAGCAACATTAGATACAAGACGGAAAGGAAATTCATGAACGGGGTAGCAAATAAGGTGATGAAATACAAAAATCTATACAATATTTCAAAAATCTAAACAAAAAAGGAACTTTTTCAATGGGTATAGTTGAAATTCATTGAAAATATACACATAAGTCAATATACAAAATTTGAGGAAGATTGGAGGTGATTTGGACTGGTTTTGTATCAAAATTCATAATTAAATCGAGTTCAAAAAAGTCTTCTGCGACACATGTATCAAACATGTATCACGTATGTATCTCACGCAAAGGTATACATGTATATACATGTATATACATGTGATACACAATTGATACAAATATGATACATATGTGATACACCGTGTGATACACATATCATTTTTTTTTCATGTGCAGCTTTTACTTCGAATTTTCAATTCAAACCACCTCAAAACTTCACCAAATCATCCCAATACTGAGATTCAAGCTCCTTAAGTTGTGCCCAATCTATTCTAATAACACCCACTCAAAACAAAGCAAAAATTTGATATTTTTTTGCTACAATTAGCTAATTGACTAATTTGGCTAATATTAGTAATATTTTATCAATTGACCAATTTTTGTAATGAGCTACTTATAAATGGACATAGCTGGTAATTTCCCTTAAATATATGCACCTCTTTCTTTTTAAGCCGTTTTGACATTTTCACTAATTTGTGCTATATAAACATACGATTATTTCATTTTCATTATTTGTTAAGTTCTTTCTCTTTTCATGCTTATTGCAGTCAAAGGGAATATTCAGAAATAGACAAATTCTTTCTAGTGTTATGCACTTCTACAGACACAGTGTTGAAGATTGGTATCTAGTGGTTCTACATTTATCTGAAGGGAATCAGCTTAAGAAAAGCATGCATAATAAAAATCCAGCTTTTAACAGATACCTAAAATGATTCCTATTTGAGAATTCAATTAATTTCCTTCGGTTACAGTATATTTAACTCCACCAATGTGAGCTTGCTCACAGTGTTGGTCCAAAGCCCTGGTAAAAGAATGAAAACAGTAGGAATATAATTTTCATTCCATCCTACCATTTTGTACATACATTTTGGTTACTTATACAAAGAAAAGGAAAAGACAAAGAGACAAAGAGATAAAGACCCATAACCCACTTTGTAAAAAGGCAAAAAGAAAAAGCAAAGACACATAATAAATTATTTTATACAATTAAACAACTTTATGTACTATGTCTTGATATTGCTTCACCTTGTGCAGTATTTGAGGTACCTTTTATGAGAAACCCGCTAACACCCCCCTTCAAGTGGGAGACCGGAGATCGGACTCCCAACTTGCCTAAAAAACTCCGATGAAGAGGTCCTGCCAACCCTTTTGTAAAGATATCAGCGATTTGGGCTGTAGTTGGAAAAAAGGACAAAGAAATGAGACCATCGAGCAGTTTTTCGCGGACGAAGTGACAATCAATTTCTATATGCTTAGTTCTTTCGTGAAATACTGGATTTTTCGCTATATGAATCGCAGCTTGATTGTCACAACGGACAGAGACTGGAAGCGAAGGGGAAATTGATATGTCAGCAAGAAGACGAACAATCCATGAAAGTTCTGCTACCAAACGTCGGATAGATCGATATTCAGCTTCTGCCGAAGACAAGGAAATCACTTGTTGTTTCTTCGATTTCCAGGAGACGGGGCATCCTCCTATGCTTAAAAAAAAACCACTAACTAATCTTCGAGTATCCGAGCAAGATGCCCAATCTGCGTCACAATAACCCAAAATCTGAAATGAAGGCTCGGATGAGAAGAAAAGACCTAAACTTGGATCATTTCGAACATATCGAAGAGTATGTAAAGCTGCCTGATAGTGTCCAGATCTTGGAGATTACATGTATTGACTCAAAGTTTGTATAGTAAATGATAGATCTGGTCGGGTATTTGTGAGGAAATTTAGCTTCCCCAAGAGCCTCCGATAAATGGTAGGATCAGGCAAAATCTCACCAGAATCAGCAGTAAGCTTAATATTTGAATCAAGCGGAGTGGAAACGTTTCTTGATTGTAGAGAATCAAACTCAGAAATGAGGTCAACTGCAAATTTCCGCTGAGTCAAAATGATACCTCCAGGCTCGTGTAAAATTTCCATACCTAGAAAATAACTTGCTTCTCCTAGGTCCTTAATTCGAAATTCAGAATCAAGGAATGATTTTATCTCACTGATTTCTTCTTGATTGTTTCCTGTTAGGAGAATGTCATCAACATATACAACTAATATAGTCGTTAGAGTCCCAGATGTTTTGAAGAACAGGAAGTAGTCGTTGGCCGAGGAGGTAAAACCTCTGGATCCTAAAGCAGAGGATAATCGAGCATACCATTGGCGTGATGCCTGTTTCAAACCATAGAGGGACTTGCGAAGACGACAGACATGGGAGGGGCTTGGAGGTGCAATTCCTGGTGGAAACTTCATAAACACTTCCTCGTCCAAGTCGCCATGTAAGAAGGCGTTATTAACATCTAACTGGTATAATTTCCATCCTTTCTTCAGTGCAACAGTTAACAAACATCTAATAGTTGTCATTTTCACCATTGGTGAAAATGTCTCTGTGTAGTCTATTCCCTCTCGTTGTGTATCCCCTCGTACTATTAGCCTTGCTTTGAGTCTTTCCAAACTTCCATCAGATTTGACTTTAACTTTGTACACCCATTTGCAGGGTAATGCTTTCCTTCCAAAAGGGATTTGAACTACTTCCCAAGTGCGATTGGATTCTAATGCCTCAAGCTCTTTTGCCATAGTTGCTTGCCAACCAGGATGAATGACCGCTTCTTGGTAAGAATTTGGCTCAGAAATTTGGCATATAGAGTTAACAAGCTGTTGATTTGGTTGAGAAAGTGCAGAAAAAGAGTAGGAGTGAAAGGGGGAAAAGGTGGGTTTGGTGAAATTACTGAATAAGCAACATCACATATATAGTCTGATAAATATTTAGGTGCATTATGCTCTCTAACAGATCTGCGTAGCCCATCTGCTGGAACTGATTCAACTCTAGATGTAGACAGAGTAACAATGGGGCAATCTTTGCCTCTAGGACTAGAAGATGATAAAGAAACAACACCTGGTATAGTTACATTAGGTGAATTAGATTCATGTTGTGAAGAAGAAATATGCATTTCCTCATCAGAGACAGGAAAACTAGCTAGAAACAATTTTGACAAAGGAGTGGAATAAGAAAAAGGGAATATAGACTCAAAGAATTTGATATCCCTAGAAACAAATATGTGGTTCGATTGAATGTTCAAAATTTTATACCCTTTCTTTCCAAAAAGGTAACCTAAGAAGACTCATGGGATTGCTCTAGGTTGTAGTTTATCTCTATTTCTAGAAAGAGTAGAGACAAAGCATAAACAACCGAAAGGCTTCAAATGAGAGTAATCTGGTAATTTGCCAAACAAAACTTGATAGGGTGATCTATTATTTAGAACTCTTGAAGGGAATCTATTAATCAAGTAAGTAGTTGTTAGCAAACAGTCACCCCAATATTTCTTTGGTAAATGAGACTGAAATAATAAGGCTCTACATGTCTCTAATAAGTGTTTGTGTTTTCTTTCCACTACCCCATTTTGTTGTGGGGTTCCAATGCATGATGTGTGATAAATTATCCCTTTGGAAGTAAAGAAATCTGAAGGAGTTATTCCACTTCCTAACTCATATGCATTATCTGATCTTATGATCTTAACCTTGGCTGAAAATTGTCTTTCTATAAGAGCTAAAAAGGATTTAAGGGTAGAGAAAACATTAGACTTTGTAGACACAAGATAGGACCAAGTTGTCCTTGAAAAATCATCCACAATAGTAAGAAAATATCTTTATCCCTTGTAAGTGGGAACATTATAAGGACCCCAGGTATCTCTGTGTAATAATTCAAAACACTGTTTAGAGCTAATAGAGCTTGTTGGAAAATGCAATTTGGATTGTCTTGCCATTGGGCATATGTCACAAGGAAAAAACTCTTTATCTGTTGATGAAAGAGATATATTCTTTATATTCTTCATTGCATAATAAGGTAAGTGCCCCAATCTTAAATGCCAAAGTCTGTTGGAATTCATAGAATCAGAAACTGAAATTTTATTCATATTCAAACTTTCATTAGATGGAAAAATTCCTCTTACAGATATTTGAATAGACTCTGGGACAGAACTACACGATTGAACAAAAGACTCTGAGTTGGCTGCACTACAAGTCTTCACATGATTTTTAGGGAAAGGAAATAAAGGCTTAATGAACACTGGATCTGAATTAGACACTCTAGATTTAGTTGAATCAACTTCCATCACATAGAGACCAGCAAAAGCTTCACCAAGTACCATTTGCCTCTTCAGAGAAGGGGCATGTACAATACATTCAGATTTAGTAAACAAAACATTAGAATTTAGTTGCTTGCACAATTGGTTAACAAACAAAAGATTATGGTTGAAAGAAGGAATATAAAGAACATTATGCAACTCAAGTGCAGGTGAAATTAATACACTTCCTAAACTGTACACTTTGACTTTATAAGAATTTGGTAGTGTAACTTGAACAGGGAAAAGGAGTTGTTTGAAATTTCTTAGAAGTGTTTTATCATGAGTCATATGTTGTGAGGCTCCTGAATCAATTATCCAAAACTTGGATGTGATAGTTGTAAAACAAGAAATAAAAGTGTGAAAAGCAGTACATTTACCCACAAAGTTGGCACTAACATTAGCATCAGAACCTGAAGTGCTTATATTTCCAACCTGTACAGAATGTATCATCCGAATCAGCTGCTCACACTGTTCTTGTCACGACCCGGATTTTCTACCATCGGGAGCCGTGATGGCGCCTACTAATAGGAGCTAGGCAAGCCAATTAATTTAACACTTCTCTTAACAACATTAACCATATAAGGAAAGATGAGACAATTAACATAAAAGCGGAAGTCTTAAAACATATATAACTGAAAATAAGTGCGGAAGTTCAATAACATCTCTACCCAGATCCGGTGTCACTAACTCACGAACTACTAAAGAGTGCTAAAAACAAGTCTGAATAGAAGTACATCAATGTTTGTCTCGGTACAAGAAAAACAAACTAATAACATACAAGGGACTCCGACCTGCGGACGCCAGCTAGGCTACCTCGAAAGTCCCTGGACTGAAGCCAGCTCATAATATATAAGTTCGGCATGCCACACGATCCCATTTTCATAATATATAAGTGGTCGGCGTGCCACACGATCCCATTTCATAATATATAATGGTTTCCCGGCAAGGGAGCAAGTATCAATTCAACTATCCCGGCGAGGGAGAATACAATATAAACAGTTAATTCCCGGCAAGGGAGCAACAACAATAACTTACACGTCCCGGCAAGGGAATAATTACATCTCTATCTCTTTCGTTCATTTCTTACTTCCTAACCATGTCATAATTCGAGCCAACGCTCCAAGGAGTTTACAAATCATATTTTCTCTTCATATTATTCACCTTATATAGAAACCATCAATTAAACAAGGAAGAGTCACTACAGAATCCCAAATAAGCACAAATAAGGACTCACGGCCATTGCCGGGATGTTATTGTTTTGATATTATTGTTCCCTTGCCGGGATATTATTGAAATATTCGGGATGTTGTTATATTGCTCTTGTTCCCTTGTCGGGATTATTTGTGATTATTTATTTGTTGGTTTGTAAATGGGAGCGAGTGGTACGCCTACCACAAGATATAATAAAATGGGAGCGGGTGGTACGCCTACTACAAAATATAATAAAATGGGAGCGGGTGGTACGCCTACCACGAGAGATAATGAAATGGGATCGGGTTGCACGCCGCAATAATTATTATATGTTCAGATCGGGTTGCACGCCGCAACAATTATTAAATATTAAATGGATCGGGTTGCACGCCGCAGCAATTATTATATATTTGGACCGGGTTGCACGCCGCAACAATTATTAAATATTAAATGGATCGGGTTGCACGCCGCAACAATATTAAATTGTTTGGATCGGGTTGCACGCCGCAACAGTAATATATGGTTGGGATCGGGTTGCACAATAATTGCGGAATAACAACCATGAATAATAACATCTAAAATTCTTCTGAAATAGAATTCTTATACAATGAACATCTTCCCAAGACCCGGTAGTACAAGTCATAAGCTCTATAGAGTTTTTCGCTACCATTTCTAAACACAACCGTAAGGAAATAAGTACAGTAGTGAGAATATAAAATAAGAAGGTGACTCCGAAGCCTGCGAACGCAGCAACAGGGCTACCTTGAGTCTCCTCGGCAAGAATCCGTACAGCTACTAGCGAACAATACCTGGATCTGTACACAAAAAAATGTACAGAAGTGTAGTATCAGCACAACCGATCCCATGTGCTGGTAAGTGCCTGGCCTAACCCCGGCGAAGTAGTGACGAGGCTAGACAGGACTACCAATCAACCTGTGTAGATATATATATACAAGTACTACAAAAATAACAGCGGAAAGTAGTAACTAAGACTGGGAGGGGAAACATGCTTTTGGGGATAACAGATAAAATAGAACGATAGGAATAAATAAGGAAAAACTACAACTAATCTCTTCTAACACAGAATACGTGGTCGGCGTGCCACACGATCCCATTTCATAATATATAAGTGGTCGGCGTGCCACACGATCCCATTTCATGATATATAAGTGGTCGGCGTGCCACACGATCCCATTTCATGATATATAAGTGGTCGGCGTGCCACACGATCCCATTTTATAATATATAAGTGGTCGGCGTGCCACATGATCCCAATTCATAACATATAAGTGGTCGGCGTGCCACACGATCCCATCTCATAATATATAATGATTTCCCGGCAAGGGAACAAATATCAATTCAACCATCCCGGCAAGGGAGAATGCAAATAAACAGTTAATTCCCGGCAAGGGAGCAACAACAATAACTTACACGTCCCGGCAAGGGAGTAATTACATCTCTTCCAAGGGAGTAATTACATCTCTTCCTCTTTTGTTCATTTCTTACTTCCTAATCATGTCATAATTTGAACCAACGCTCCAAGGAGTTTACAAATCATATTTTCTCTTCATACTATTCATATTATATCGAAACCATCAATTAAACAAGGAAGAGTCACTACAGAATCCAGCATAAGCACAACTAAGGACTCACGGTCATGCTAGAAACCGGTGTATAGATACTCGTCACCATGCCTATACACCGTACTCAACATTTAGCAATTAGCAAATAATACTCTAATCCTATTCCCTCAAGCCAAAGTTAGATCAAACACTTACCTCGAATGCTCCAAACTCAACTCAAGCCTCTAGTATAGCTTTACCCCTCGAATTCACCACCAAACCGCTCGAATCTAGTCACAAATTACTTGAATGTATCAACAAATGCTAATTGAATCAATTTGAATGCATGAAAATGAATTTCCCAAAGTTTTACTCAAAACTCCCAAAATGCCCCCGGACCCACGTGGTCAAAACCCGAGGTTCGAACTAAAACCCGGTTACCCATTCCCCCACGAGTTCATATCTATGTTTTGTTTTGAAATCGGACCTCAAATTGAGGTCCAAATCCCCAATTTTAAGAAAACCTAAGTTCTACCCAAAATCCCCATTTTCACCCATGGAAATCCTTGATTTAAGATGAAAACATGATAAATGATGTAAATGATTGAAGGAATTAAGTAAAAATTGACTTACAGATGATTTGGGGAAGAAAGTTTTCTTGAAAAATCGCCTATGGAGTGTTTTGAGTTGAAAGAATGAAGAAATGAGGTGAAAATTCGTCTAAGTATGAAAAATACAGGTTGTAGATATGGGAAATGCGAACTGGGGTTCGCAATTGCGAACCCCGACCAGATGTGGGAATTGCGACATTATTATTCGCATTTGCGAACTTAAGCTGCCCAAGGGACCATCGCATTTGCGAAACTGGTCTCGCATTTGCGAACCAGTGACCATCGCATTTGCGAGGTCTGGCTTCGCATTTGCGAACCTTGGCCTTCCTAGGCTGGTTTTGCATTTGCGAACCAGCCTTCGCATTTGCGATAGCTGGGACTTCGCATTTGCGAACCCAGGCTTCGCAAATGCGAATCCTGCAGAACTGAAGGATATCAGAATTTTAAAAGCTCAAAATACAACTCGATACCTATCCAAAACTCACCCGAGCCCTCGGGGCTCCAAACCAAATATGCACACAACCTCAAAAACATCCTACGGACTTACTCGTGCGATCAAATCGCCAAAATAACATCATTTACATAGAATCAAGCCTCAAATCACATGATTTCTTCCAACTTTTCATAAAGCACAAATTTTACATTTTTAAGTCCGAAACACGCCAAATGACATCCGTTTCCAACCAAACTTTACAGGAAGCGCTTAATCAACATATAAGACCTGTACCGGGCATCGGAACCAAAATACGAGCCCGATACCATCACTTTTCAGTCAAGTTTCATTTTCATTTTCCTTAAACATTTTCAGAAAACAATTTCACAGAAAAATTCTTTTCTCGGGCCTGGGACCTCGGAATTCGATTCCGGGCATACGCCCAAGTCCCATATTTTTCTACGGACCCTCCGGGACCGTCCAATCATGGGTCCGGGTCCGTTTACCCAAAATGTTGACCAAAGTCAACTTTAATCATATTAATATCAAAATTCATCAATTTTTACACAGAATTCATATTTAAGCTTTCTGGCTACGCGCCCGGACTGCGCACGCAAATCGAGGCGACTAAAAGTGAGGTTTCCAAGGCCTCGGAAGCACGGAAAAGAGAGAAAACAGGTGATGACCCTTTTGGGCCGTCATATTTCTCGGGCCTGGGACCTCGAAATTCGATTCCGGGCATACGCCCATGTCCTATATTTTTCTACGGACCCTCTGGGACCGTCCAATCACGGGTCCGGGTCCGTTTACCCAAAATATTGACCAAAGTCAACTTTAATCATATTAATATCAAAATTCATCAATTTTTACACAGAATTCATATTCAAGCTTTCTGGCTACGCGCCCGGACTGCGAACGCAAATCGAGGCGACTAAAAGTGAGGTTTCCAAGGCCTCGGAAGCGCGGAAAAGAGAGAAAACAGGTGATGACCCTTTTGGGTCATCACAGTTCTTTTGTGAACCCTTTTGGATTCATTAGGCTAGGTGCAACACCTCCAGTGATAACTGCTCCTACTCTTGATGTTTCATCTTCCACAATCACTGTTGCATTAGCCAGAACATTTTCAAAGTTTCTCCTTGGCTTAGTGAACTTGAAAGATGATGGGTACCCAACCAGTTTATAACATTTCTCTTTCTGGTGTCTCTGCTTCTTACAGTAGGAGCAAAAGTTGGTTTGTCTTGCTTTAGTGTTACTATTATGATTTTCACCCCTATATTCACTGTTAGGTTTTTGTGTATTCCAATTTTGTGCATTAATATTGAAAGCACTAGGATCAGCCGACACATGATGACCAGAATGTACCTCCCTTTGAGACTCTTCATGTAAAATGATTGAATACGCTTGTGCGGTGGAAGGAAGGGGCTTCATCATGAGGATGTTTCCCCTTACTCTAGAATATCCCTCATTGAGCCCCATCAAGAACTGGATTAGCTTTTGATCTTCATTCATTTTGTGATTGTGAGTTTATGCTCCACATTTGCACTTACACCCACACCCACAAGACATGAAGGTATTAAGAACCTTCATTTGATCCCAGATTCTTTTGAGCCTGGTAAAGTATGCTGCAACATCATTTGTTCCTTGCAAAATGTTGTTAAGTTTTCTTTGTAGCTGGAATAACTTCGCACCATCAGCTTGGCCATATATTTGTTCTAGCTCAGCCCAAAGTTCTTCAGTTGTTTGAGAGTAAATGACACTTTCCGCTATATCCTTGCTTAAGGAGTTTAATATCCAATCAATGACCATGTCATTGCATCTCCTCCATTGTGCAAACAGAGGTGAGTTCTTAGCTGGTTTTTGACATGAACCATTGATGAATCCTAGTTTATTTTTAGCAGAAAGAGAGATTAATACCCCATTCTCCAATTTCCATAACTGGTTCCATCAAAACTGATATTAATAAGGTTCATTCCAGGAGAATCAGAAGAGTTGAGAAAATATGGATGAGTTCCATCCACCAGATTTGAAGCTATTGATGTGGTGTTCCCAACGACAACATCAAGGATAGTCGCGGGTGTGACTTCTCCAGATGAATTACCAGATTCTGAAGTAAGGGAACACCATGTGCACCCAAATAACCAGACAGATTTCCAGAGATGAGCTAGTCAAAATTCTTCCTGACTCTTGGATCACAAATTACGAAAAGCTAAGGGAACCTGAAGAACCTCTGCAATCTGGTGAACCAACTTTTACCAAAAGAAGTGACAAAACCGTTTGTATAAGCTTTGACCATTCCCATCTCAAAAAACCCAATAAAACCATCTTCTCTTGCCAAATGATTCAACCCAAAGATACCACAGATACATACCCAGAACCTGATGGAGAGTTTTTCTGGAATATACAAAGCATCATGGAAGAACATGACTGGTGCCAATATTTTGACAAAGAAGGAAAAAGAATGTGGTGGTTCAAATGCCCCTTCACTGGTCACTGCCCATGGGATCTTGATTGCACCTGCCAAGACTGTTTAGAAGATCCAATTGGAGAATATGATGAACATCACCAGCGCAAACCAAAATCCAAGAAAAAGGAGAAAGCTACTGAAAAACAATTTCGAGCCAAATATGAAAATAAAAATCCTTCAATTGGCTCATTAAGCCGTCTAGGTAAATATGAATTTCTTGTCAGTTATGAACCCCAGGAATGGCCAAAATTACCAGAAAAATTCACTCCAAGTTGGGATGATAGTGAAACCACCCCAAAACCCAAACCACCATCAGCTCGTAACCCAGAATCCAAAAAGCAACCTGAACCTAAAACTCCATCAACCCAAAAGTCTACATATCCGCAAATATTTATGACGAGTCCTTCAAGTTCCAGTCACTCCCAAGATTTTCCTCCACTTCAATCTTTCGAAAAAGAGGGTATCAGTAATGCCCCAAAAATCCCCAAGAAAAACATAGTACTACCTTCTGGAGAAAAACGCCCAACGAGTGACATTGAAGCAACAATAAATTGGCAATCAGAAAACTCCATCTGCCAAAACAAAGTCCTGAACAACATTGGCAACACCATAAAGAATGTGGCCCATACACAGAACAAAATGATGAGCAAAGTGCAAACAATTGAGAAGAAAATGGAGCAGACATCGTCTCACCATGCCGGACTAATCAAAGCTTTGGAACTAAGGTTAGCAAATTTACAATATGAGATTTGTCCGCCAGGAACTTCACTTTTCCAATTTTTCCAACAACAACAAAAAGAGACGATTTCCATCAAGGAACAAATCCAACTTTTGAGAAATGAACACTTTGAGCCACAAAAACCCCCAGTTTTCCCTTCAAAGCCTACCTTCTTCCCTATGTCTCCACAAGCATATTCCCCGCCTAAATTGGACTACACCTTTTCTACCTTTCCATCTATCTCACAAAATCCAATCTCTTTCACCCAACCAGCAAAAGAAGAACATGATTTTGATATCGCAAAAATGGTTTGGGAAAGGAAAGATGCCCTTGCAGAACAGAAACAAACCAAGAAAAGGCGAGACCAAGGAGAAAGTTCAAAAGGATCGAATCCCGAAAATTTGATGATTTTTAACCAGAAGGCTCCAGGCCTCTATGTCTCCCAGCCAAGATACATATCAGAGGAAGATACTCCATGGTCGGAATCTCTAAATTCATCAGAAGATGAAAAAATGGAAGATAGCTCTCAATCAAGCAATGAATCCACAACGAACTCTGCCGAAGAAGACGATCCCCCAATATTTGCAAACCAGCCAAGAGACCCAGAAATATCTGAAGTAGATGAGGAACAAGAAGGCATGACAGATGAACCAATCCCAGAAAAAAGATATAAGCCCATGGCATCAAAACCAATTGGAACTGGTTTCCATACTTTCGCCTTAGATGACGTCAAGGTTTCAAAATGGCCTCAAAGGATCCAAGACTTCTATACTTGGATGGTGACAAAAAATTTGGTTCAACGAGAAAAGTATATCATCCTTTCAGAATTCACTTCATGGTTCTCAGGAATTATCAGAGATTGGTGGAAGTCACTTGGAATCCAAGACAAAAATACTTTTCTTACTTCCCAAGATTTTGCCTTCAACATCAGGATCCTACATGAAGTTTTCTGCGGAGATACTGGCCAAAGACAGGAGAAAATGCGAAGACAACTCTTTGAGATGAAGTGTGTATCATTCGACAGAAATGACATTGATAGACATTTTCAAAAAATGGCGAAGATATACTTCGAGATCGGTGGAGACATCAATCTAAAGTAAGCCTTTGTATCTTCCCTTCCAAAGTTGCTGGCAAGTCGAACCATGACCATCATTGAAGAAAAGTTTCAGTCCATAACAATCCCACAAATTGGTTACATCAGGCAAGCTATTTTCGTAGCATTGGATGATATTTGTACGAAGCGCTCTGCCCTAAAGCAAATTATCCAACACAATCCAGCGCTTGACAAAGCATGCCGCAAATCTGATCTAATCACCGGATCAGGATGTTCCTGCCACACATCTAGGCGACGGAGAGAATTCAGGAGGTTCAAATGGCCAAGAATTTCAGACGGGAAATCAAGGTCCAAGAGACGCACAAAATATTTCAGACGAAGAAGGCCAGGAAATTTTCACAAGAAAAACAGATGTTTTATTTGTCATAAGATTGGACATTTTGCTAAGAATTGTCCACAATCAAGAATATCTGTCAAACTGATTGAAGAAATTGAAGATTACACCGGCATACACCTCGGAAAGGAAGAGGACCTTGAATCCATATTCTCTGTGGATGATGAACCCAATGAAGAAACTTTATTCTCTCTTCATATCTATGAAGATCAAGGCAATGATCGTTACCAAATTTCAGAACCAATGATCGAAGCCCGAGAGGAGATCAATGCGCTCGCAGTCGTTCCTCAAGTGGAACTCAAAGTTTATTCATCCAAGTGGGATAAACCAACTCGAGTTATTGCTTTCATCGACACCGGAGCTGCTTCCTCCTTATAAATCCTGCTGTTCTACCTGAAGATCAATGGGTACCGCATTTTGAGGATTTCAACACTGCATCAAATGCAATCTTGACCACAACTGTCATTATAAAGCACCCGATCACAATTGAGTTCTTTCCAGGATTGAAGTACAGAACCAAGCTTCTAGGATCTGATGTACCAGGAAAGGATCTTATTATTGGATTCGACATTTACAGACAACTTAGAGATTAACTCCAGATCAGGGCCAACGGGATAGCTTTTAAAAAGCAGTTCAGACTTATTCTGAGATTCCAAGGCTATTCCAAATCACCAATGACGAACAAATCAAAGAGATTGAGCAACATCTCATTGAACAATCATGTGCCGAATCCCACAAGGATTTCATGAAGAAAGGGAAACGCCCGTTATGGAAAAACGAAGTGTTTTTTATCAAGCTCCCTTTCAAGAAAAATGAAAATATCAATCCGACAAAAGCCAGTCATTCAGGGATGAATCTAGATCATCTTCAGCTTGCAAAGAAAGAATGTGAAGAACTTTTGGAATTTGATCTGATAGAGCTATCAGATTCACAATGGGCATGCGAAGCATTTTATGTCAACAAAAGAGCTGAGCAGACAAGAGGAAAACTCAGGTTAGTCATCAACTACCAGCCACTTAACCATTTCNGAGAGAGAGAGAGAGAGAGAGAGAGAGAGAGAGAGAGAGAGAGAGAGAGAGAGAGAGAGAGAGAGAGAGAGAGAGAGAGAGAGAGAGAGAGAGAGAGAGAGAGAGAGAGAGAGAGAGAGAGAGAGAGAGAGAGAGAGAGAGAGAGAGAGAGAGAGAGAGAGAGAGAGAGAGAGAGAGAGAGAGAGAGAGAGAGAGAGAGAGAGAGAGAGAGAGAGAGAGAGAGAGAGAGAGAGAGAGAGAGAGAGAGAGAGAGAGAGAGAGAGAGAGAGAGAGAGAGAGAGAGAGAGAGAGAGAGAGAGAGAGAGAGAGAGAGAGAGAGAGAGAGAGAGAGAGAGAGAGAGAGAGAGAGAGAGAGAGAGAGAGAGAGAGAGAGAGAGAGAGAGAGAGAGAGAGAGAGAGAGAGAGAGAGAGAGAGAGAGAGAGAGAGAGAGAGAGAGAGAGAGAGAGAGAGAGAGAGAGAGAGAGAGAGAGAGAGAGAGAGAGAGAGAGAGAGAGAGAGAGAGAGAGAGAGAGAGAGAGAGAGAGAGAGAGAGAGAGAGAGAGAGAGAGAGAGAGAGAGAGAGAGAGAGAGAGAGAGAGAGAGAGAGAGAGAGAGAGAGAGAGAGAGAGAGAGAGAGAGAGAGAGAGAGAGAGAGAGAGAGAGAGAGAGAGAGAGAGAGAGAGAGAGAGAGAGAGAGAGAGAGAGAGAGAGAGAGAGAGAGAGAGAGAGAGAGAGAGAGAGAGAGAGAGAGAGAGAGAGAGAGAGAGAGAGAGAGAGAGAGAGAGAGAGAGAGAGAGAGAGAGAGAGAGAGAGAGAGAGAGAGAGAGAGAGAGAGAGAGAGAGAGAGAGAGAGAGAGAGAGAGAGAGAGAGAGAGAGAGAGAGAGAGAGAGAGAGAGAGAGAGAGAGAGAGAGAGAGAGAGAGAGAGAGAGAGAGAGAGAGAGAGAGAGAGAGAGAGAGAGAGAGAGAGAGAGAGAGAGAGAGAGAGAGAGAGAGAGAGAGAGAGAGAGAGAGAGAGAGAGAGAGAGAGAGAGAGAGAGAGAGAGAGAGAGAGAGAGAGAGAGAGAGAGAGAGAGAGAGAGAGAGAGAGAGAGAGAGAGAGAGAGAGAGAGAGAGAGAGAGAGAGAGAGAGAGAGAGAGAGAGAGAGAGAGAGAGAGAGAGAGAGAGAGAGAGAGAGAGAGAGAGAGAGAGAGAGAGAGAGAGAGAGAGAGAGAGAGAGAGAGAGAGAGAGAGAGAGAGAGAGAGAGAGAGAGAGAGAGAGAGAGAGAGAGAGAGAGAGAGAGAGAGAGAGAGAGAGAGAGAGAGAGAGAGAGAGAGAGAGAGAGAGAGAGAGAGAGAGAGAGAGAGAGAGAGAGAGAGAGAGAGAGAGAGAGAGAGAGAGAGAGAGAGAGAGAGAGAGAGAGAGAGAGAGAGAGAGAGAGAGAGAGAGAGAGAGAGAGAGAGAGAGAGAGAGAGAGAGAGAGAGAGAGAGAGAGAGAGAGAGAGAGAGAGAGAGAGAGAGAGAGAGAGAGAGAGAGAGAGAGAGAGAGAGAGAGAGAGAGAGAGAGAGAGAGAGAGAGAGAGAGAGAGAGAGAGAGAGAGAGAGAGAGAGAGAGAGAGAGAGAGAGAGAGAGAGAGAGAGAGAGAGAGAGAGAGAGAGAGAGAGAGAGAGAGAGAGAGAGAGAGAGAGAGAGAGAGAGAGAGAGAGAGAGAGAGAGAGAGAGAGAGAGAGAGAGAGAGAGAGAGAGAGAGAGAGAGAGAGAGAGAGAGAGAGAGAGAGAGAGAGAGAGAGAGAGAGAGAGAGAGAGAGAGAGAGAGAGAGAGAGAGAGAGAGAGAGAGAGAGAGAGAGAGAGAGAGAGAGAGAGAGAGAGAGAGAGAGAGAGAGAGAGAGAGAGAGAGAGAGAGAGAGAGAGAGAGAGAGAGAGAGAGAGAGAGAGAGAGAGAGAGAGAGAGAGAGAGAGAGAGAGAGAGAGAGAGAGAGAGAGAGAGAGAGAGAGAGAGAGAGATAGATAGATAGATAGATAGATAGATAGATAGATAGATAGAGAGAGAGAGAGAGCGAGGGTGATGGGGTTTATTGAGGGACTCGCTCATCCTATCAAGTTACAGATGGCAAAGGTGACTGGGGTGAGATTTCTTTTTAGACGGTTGCTAATCTCGCCAGGCGGATCGAGGATGTTCTTTCACAGGAGAGAGGGTAGGGGTTTGATAAGAGGCCTTGTCATTCTGGTAGTTTTAGTGGTGCCTCATCCAGAGGCAGGGGCCATCCACCCAGGCCATATCAGTCAGCGCTTCAGGCATCCCACAATGCTTAAGGGAGTCGTGGTCCTTATGTGCGTCAATCTGGGCAGCCAACCTACAGTGCACCGCCAGCTCCTATCAGTGCACCTCCTATTTAGAGTTACTACCGTGGTCATCCGGCCCGTTTGAGTCAGTCTCAGTTTCAGCAGCCACAACACCAGGATGGATGTTTTGAATGTGGTAGTTTGGGCATATCAGGAGGACCTGTCCGAGATTATTGGGCGGCACACCATAAGAGAGTTCTCGTGCCATGATTCCGGCACCAGTTGCACCACCGCATGCTCAGCTATCTAGAGGTAGGGGTTAGGTAGCCAGAGGCAGAGGTCAGGCCGCTAGAGGTGGAGGTCAGGCCGTTAGAGGTGGAGGTCAGGCCGCTAGAGGTGGAGGCCAGCCAGCAGGAGGCCGTCCTAGGGATGTAGTTCAGAGCGGTGGGGCCCATCCCCGATGTTATGCTTTCCTATCCAGGCCCGAGGCTGAGTCATCTAACGCTGTTATCACAGGTACTGTTTCAGTTTGCCATAGAGATGCTTCAATTTTATTTTATCCGGGCTCTACTTATTCCTATGTGTCATCCTATTTTACTTCATATCTGGTTGTGCCTCATGATTCTTTGAGTGCTCCTGTATATGTATCCATACCTGTGGGAGATTCTATTATTGTAGATCTTGTCTATCGTTCGTGTGTGGTTACTATTGGGAGTCTTGAGACTAGTGTAGATCTTCTATTCCTTGATATTGTTGAATCTGATGTCATATTGGGTATGGATTGGCTGTCACCTTATCATGCTATATTGTATTGTCACGCCAAGATGGTGACCTTAACCTTGCCGGGGTTGCCTCGATTAGAGTGGAAAGGGACTCCCGGCCATTCTACCAGCAGTGTTATCTCTTATGTGAAGGCTCGTCATATGGTCGAGAAGGGGGAGGGGGGTCTACCTTATTTGGCTTATGTCCGTGATTATAGTGCGGAGGTTTCTTCCATGGATTTAGTACAAGTTGTTCGTGAGTTTTCTGAGGTGTTTCATTTAGACCTACCGGGGATGCCACCCGACAGGGATATTGACTTCTATATTGATTTGGCTCTGGGCACTCAGCCCATTTCTATTCTGCCATACCGCATGACCCCGCCAGAGTTGAATGAATTGAAGGAGCAGTTACGAGATTTACTTAATAGGGGCTTCATTAGACCTAGTGTCTCACCCTGGGGTACGCCTGTGTTGTTCGTGATGAAGAAGGATGGATCGATGAGGATGTGCATAGATTATCGACAGTTGAACAAAGTCACCATCAAGAACAACTATCCATTACCGAGGATTGATGACTTATATGATCAGCTTTAGGGTGTCAAGGTGTTTTCAAAGATTGATTTGAGGTCTGACTACCATCAGTTCAGGATTAGGGCATCTGATGTCCCTAAGACAGCTTTCCGGACTCGATATGGGCATTATGAGTTTCTAGTGATGTCATTTGGGTTGACAAATGCCCAGGAACGTATATGGATTTGATGAACCGGGTGTCCAAGCCCTATTTGGTTTCCTTTGTGATTGTGTTTATTGATTATATCTTGATCTACTCGCGTAGTCGAGTGGAGCATGAGCAGCATCTTTAGATCGTACTTCAGACCCTGAGAGACAACTAGTTATATGCTAAATTTTCAAAATACGAGTTTTGGTTGGACTCGGTCGCTTTCTTGGGGCACGTTGTATCAGCATAGGGCATTCAGGTGGATCCTAAGAAGATTGAGGCAGTTCAGAACTGGCCTAGACCTACTTCAGCTTCGGAGCTCTGGAGTTTCTTGGGTTTGGCGGGATATTACTGTCGGTTCATGGAGGGGTTTTCATCTATAGCAGCCCCGTTGACCAGGTTGACCTAGAAGGGTACCCCGTTCAGATGGTCAGTATTACGCCCCACAGTATTACGTCGATGTTATGCTCTGTAATAATATATTACGATGATGTTACCCTCTGCAGTAATATGTTATGATGATGTTACGCTTCGTAGTATTAAGTTACGACAGTATTGCACCCAGCAGTATTATATTATGGTGATGTTACGCTTTGCAGTATTAAGTTACGACGATGTTGCACCCTGAAGTATTGTACGTTAAATTTGTCGTAAGGTAATTGACATCAGTCCAAGTAAAAGATTATTTGGAGATTATAAGGATTATGCTATTTCCCAAACGATTAGTAAATTCATGAAGGTGAAAGGGGGAGCAAGTCAAAGAAAATGAATTTTGTCCAAGTTTGGCATGTTGGGGTAAAATACGACCCAAGCTAAAATCCCCGGTATTTATGGACTAGTGTCATACAAGGTACTACATGACCATGCTAGTAAGGTGTGTTAAAAGGGAGTAGTATTTTAAGTAATTCGAGATAATTCTTAGTTACATGGATAATTGATTAATTATTAGATTAGTGAGAATTAATGAGTTGATTAAGGAATTAGGTGGATGATATTTGGATAAGACTTATAACCATTTAGGTGGCAGCCATAGAGGTCTTGAATGATGACTCTTAGTTTCATATGAAAGGTGGCAAAGATTGGAGAAATTATTGGCCAACTAAGCCATAAAGTGGGGCCAACTCCCAAAGGTTAAGAAAACCTTTCCAAATTCATTTTCTAGTCTCTACAATGACATGCAAACTTCAGCAACTCAATCAACATGTTAGCAACGTGAATTTTGCTACAAAAATCACATGAGACTATGTTATGCTATAGCAACGGGATTTTGCGATTCTAAATGAGTACCGTGCAATCTTTCTCAAGAATATCATACGGATTTTCCCCTACTTCAATCCGTCAATACGTGTTGTCACAATTAACAGGTTTTAAAGGGATTGTCAAGAGAATCGGTTTAGGTATGTTAAGGCTATCCCTTCTTTCTTTTGGCATGATCCATATGATACGAACAAAACGTGCAAATGCACAAATTCCATAAATGACTCTATTCATAGAATTATTAGAGATATCCATGTTCTTGAATTTTCATATGTCATAATATTTTATCATCTGTGCATGGGTATCAGAAAAATACGAAAGTTGAAAAGAATTTACTTTATGATATTACTCAAAGGCAAAATGGTCTTATGACATTCCAAAAGATTTTATTAACGTACTTTTCATGCATTGCATTCATGTACATTGACCCATGACCAGATGGCATTATATACGCGTATATATGTATGTATATATATGTATATAGGATATGGGAAAGGTTATGGCGTTATATACGCACCACCACCTGATCAGCTGGTATACGTTGATGATTTTGCCCACAGTGGCCGATATGATATGAAGGGATGACCTCAGAGGCTGATGATGTTATGAAATATGTACCTATGCACGGCATGACATTCATACGCATATGCATGATGCTAAAAGTAATTTATGATTTACAAAGTTATCCAGACTTATAGGTTGAGTCAATTACTCTATATTTCTTCCAAGTCTGTTATGTACCTATTTATGTGCCTTACATACTCGGTACATTTTTTGTACTGACATCCCTTTTGCCTGGGGACGCTGCGTTTCATGCCCGCAGGTCCCGATAGATGGGTCGAGAGCCCTCCAAGTAGGCTATCAGCTTAGCAGAAGATGTTGGTGCGCTCCATTTGCTTCGGAGTTGCTTGTTTGGTCAGTATGATTTAGATGTGTATTGTTTGGTATGGCGGGACTCTGTCCCGACCTTTATGGCATTTATGTACTCTTAGAGGCTTGTAGACATATGTCATGTACGTGAAAGATTGTACGGCCTTGTCAGCCTATGTTTTGAGTTTATAAATGATTATGTTGGCCTATTAGGCCCGTATGTCACGTGTATATGATGATGTAATAAGAAAGATACATTACGTTGGTACTCGGTTGAGTAAGGTACCAGGTGCCCGTTACGGCCCATCAGTTTGGGTTGTGACAGTCAGACGAGTGTGAGGCGAGCTTTCAGAAGCTCAAGACTACTTTGACTACGGTGCCAGTGTTGGTGTTGCCCACAGGTTCATGATCTTATACAGTATATTGTGATGCATATCGTATTGAACTTGGTGCAATATTGATGCAGGGTGGCAAGGTGATTGCGTATGCGTCGCGACAGCTGAAGGTTCACGAGAAGAATTACCCTGTTCATGACTTATAGTTGGCAGCCATTGTTCATGCGCTGAAGATTTGGAGGCATTATCTTTACGGCATGTCGTGTGAGGTATTCATGGATCATCGGAGCTTGCAGTATTTGTTCAAACAAAAGGAGCTCAATTTGAGGCAGAGGAGGTGGTTGGAGCTATTGAAAGACTATGATATCACCATCTTATATCACCCCGGGAAGGCTAATGTGGTGGCCGATGCCTTGTGTAGAAAGTCAGTGAGTATGGGCATCCTTGCGTACATTCCAGTCGGTGAGAGACTGCTTGCATTAGATGTTCAGGCTTTGGCCAATCAGTTCATGAGGTTGGATGTTTTTGAGCCCAGTCGTGTTCTAGCTTGTACAGTTGCTAGGTCTTCCTTGTTTGAGTGCATCAGGGAGTGGCAGTATGATGACCCTCATTTGCTTGCCCATAGGGACACAGTGCGGCACAGTGATGCCAAGCAGGTTGCTGTAGGAGATGCTGGAGCTTTGAGGATGCAGGATCATGTTTATGTGCCTAATGTAGATGGACTTCGTGAGTTGATTCTTGAGGAGGCCCACAGTTCCCGGTATTCTGTTCATTCGGGTGCCGCCAAGATGTATTAGAACTTGAGACAACATTATTGGTGGAGGAGGATGAAGAAGGATATAGTTGAATATGTAGCTCGGTGTCTAAATTGTCAGCAAGTAAAGTATGAGCATCATGAACCTGGTGGTTTGCTTCAGAAGATAGAGATTCCTGAGTGGAAGTGGGAGCATATCACCATGGATTTCATTGTTGGACTACCATGGAATCAGAAGAAGTTCGATGCAGTTGGGTCATTGTGGATATGCTGACCAAGTCAGCACATTTCATTCATGTGGCAGTTACCTATTCTTCAGAGCGGTTGGCTGAGATTTACATCCGCGAGATCGTCCATCTTCACGGTGTGCCCGTGTCTATCATTTTTGATCGAGGTACGCAGTTCACCTCGCACTTCTGGAGGGCAGTACAACGTGAGTTGGGCACGCAGGTTGAGTTGAGAACAACATTTCATCCTTAAACGGACGGACAGTCCGAGCGCACTATTCAGATATTGGAGGATATGCTCCGCGCTTGTGTTATAGACTTTGGTGTCTCTTGGGATCAGTTCTTGCCATTTGCGGAGTTTGCCTACAACAACAACTACCAGTCGAGCATTCAAATGGCTCCCTATGAGGCATTATACGGGAGGCGGTGCCGATCGCCAGTTGGATGGTTCGAGCCGGAGGAGGCTCGGTTATTGGGTACAGATTTGGTAAATGATGCCCTGTATAAGGTTAAGATTATTCAGGATTGACTTCGCACAGCTCAGTCCAGGCAAAGAGTTATGCCGACCATAGAATTCGTGATGTTGCATTTATGGTCGAAGAGAGGGTATTGCTCTGGGTTTCACCCATTAAGGGTGTGATGAGGTTCGGAAAGAAGGGCAAGTTGAGCCCTAGGTATATCGGACCTTTTGAGATTCTTCATAGAGTGGGTGAGGTGGCTTACAAGCTCGCATTGCCACCTAGTTTATCAGCAGTCCATCCGGTGTTCCATGTGTCCATGCTCCGGGAGTATTAGATTTCAGCTCTGTCCAGTTGGACAAGGATTTGGCCTGGATCCATATTTTGATGGTCCCTGTGGGTCCGTATCATAATTTGGGACTTGGACGTATGTCCGGAATCAAATTCGAAGGTCCCTAGCTCGAGTTATTAATTTTTGTCAAAAAAATTGAAAATTTAAAGGTTTAATGATTGAATGACGTTTGATTGTATTGATACCGGGTCCGCATTTTGGTTTTGGAGCCCGGTGTCCATTATTATATTTATGACCTGTGTGTGAAATTTGGTGAGAAACGGAGTTAGTCTGACGTGATTCAGATGTCCGGTTGTTAAAATAGAAGTTTTAAAGTTTTCTTAAAAATTTCATTTGATTTGGTGTCCGATTCGTAGTTCTAGACATTATTTTGGTGTTTTGATCGCGCCAACAAGTTCGTATGAGGTTTTTGGACTTGTGTGCATAATTGGTTTGGAGCCCCGAGGGCTCGGGTGAATTTTGGATAGGCTACAGATGTTTTTGAACTTAGAAAAACTGGGTTTTACTCAGCTTTAGTGTCTTCTGGTTTCCTTCTTTGCGTTTGCGAAGGTACTCTCATGAACGCGAAGAGTGAACTGGGACTGGGTGGATCTTCTTCATGGCGAACGCGTTAGCTGGGTCGGGAACGCGGAGCAATGGGGGCTTTACCCTTCGTGAACGCGACCAACATCGAACGCGTAGCGTTAGGGACCTGGGGGAGGGGATAGTCGTTCTTCTACATAAACGCGAGCACTGGCTCGCGAACGCGAAGGCCAGGGGAGAGAAGCCTTGGCGAACGCAAAGAAAGACTCGCGAACGCGTAGGCCTTTTGGGCAGCAGCCTTTCGCGAACGCGGCAGGCCGTTCGGAAACGCGAAGAAGGCCTTATGCTCAGACCTTAAAATATTTCAAAAACGGGATTTCTCCCATTTTTCATAACCCTTCCATTAGAGCTCGGCCTAGGTGCGATTTTGAATAGAAAACTCAACATCAATTCATAGGTTTGTACACTTTAACTCATTTTCTACCATTTGTAACATCTCCCACTAATTCTTAGCCCTAATATTTGTTCTTTCATGGTAGAGAACTAGGTATTTCGGAAGAATTGGGTATTTTAAGCAAATTGGGGATTTAGACCTCAATTTGAGGTCAGATTTTGAAACTAGTTACATAATCGGGCTCGGGGGTGAATGTGTAAATGGATTTTGGTCCTATCCTCGTAGTTTGACCAAGCGGGCCTGTGGTCGATTTTTGACTTTTTGGGGGAAAGCTTGGAAATTCTAAATTGATGCATTGTAATTGATTCCTTTAGCAATATTTGATAATATTGAGTTAATTGTGGCTAAATACGAGTGGTTTGGAGGCGGATTCTAGGGGAATGGCCCCGGTAGAGCTCTAAATTGACTGCGGAGTGAGGTAAGTATTGTGTATAACCTTGACTTGAGGGAATTAGGAACCCTCGGACTATGTGCTATGTGAATTTCCTATGAGCGGCGTATATACAAGGTGACGAGTGCTTATACGCCGCCGGATTACTTGTTTTTTCTAATTTTTCCACTGTTCTTTAATTATCTGCTTCCCTGTCTTAAATGTCATATGCGTTAAATGCTTTTCATGCTTATTTGCTACTTGTTAATCAATGTCTTCTCCTGTTAATGATGTAATATCTTTTCACATTTTCATGATTCCTGCTATTTGCTTAAACTGACTTACTTGCACCTTCTAATAGTCAATTACTAGATTGGTCTCGCTGTGTAGTATTACTTATGTAGATTTCTATGTTGTACAAGGTTTTATTTTTGATTCGGTTTGGTATTTATTGATCGCAATGGTTTTCGTGGTTTGAATTGTTAATTTGATTGTGCACATGAGTATCTGGTACTATTATGGTGGGATCGGGTTGTACGCCGCAACATGTGAAATAAGGGTGAATTAATATGGTGAAATAAGGGTGAATTTGTGTTGTACGGTGGGATCGGGTTGCACGCTGCAACAGGTGGAGTAAGGGTGAATTGTTATGGTGAAATAAAGGTGAATTATGATACTGATATTGATATATGGTGGGATCGGATTGCGTGCTGCAACATATATATATATTTACTGTTGTTGATGTTATTACGGTGAAGTAAGAGAGGACTCTGTGTTGTACGGTGGGATCGGGTCACGTGCCGCAATAACCTATGCGTTTCTATTTTCCCTGAGATGTGTTGGTTTTTGGTATTCGCATTTGAAATGCTAAGGATTGGTAATTCCCAACGATACTGGCTTATTTCTTGAGACTGTAGTTATTATTTTCAGTTAATTATCTTATTTTGTTCCGTATTTCCTTTTTCTATCTTTATTATATACTACGTACAGGTTGTGGTATAGGTGACCTGCCTTAGCCTTGTCACTATTTTGTCGAGGTTAGGCTCGGCACTTACAGAGTACATGGGGTAGGTTGTACTCATACTACACTCTGCATTTTTTGTGTAGATTTTGGAGTCGGTCCCAATGGCGGTTATTAGCGTGCCCAGATCGGACAGTTGCAGAGACTTGAGGTACGACTGCGCAGTGCCCGCAGCTCCTGGAGTCCCCTCTCCTTTCTATTTGGCTGTGTACTTTCTTTTCAGACAGCTTTATGTTATTTCAGACCCTTGTTTGTACTATTCTAGTAGCTCGTGCACTTGTGACACCGGGTCCAGGGATATATTAAATGTGGGTTGTTTTAGCTTCCCCATTATTACTTTGGATTATAGCAGTTAATTCATTTCTTCTTCATTATTTAATTTTAAACTGTTAAAAATGGATAAAATGTTCTAACGTTGGCTTGCCTAGCAAGTAAAACGTAGGCACCATCACGATCCCGACGGTGGAAATTTCGGGTCGTGACAGCTAGCCTGAGTCCCAGAATGTAATCTTCATACTTTGCCATATTTTTGGTACATGAGAACTTGAGTTTAGTGGATACCGGATAGTGTTGACTGGTTTCTGATGCCTAGAATGCTCAGATGCCTACTCATTTGAAATTCGCTGCTCTGTCGAAGAATAGTCTCCAACCATCATAAGCTCCTGCAATATGTTCCCCTATAAACGATACCTTTTCATTAGGAAAGTATGTCTTCTGCGGTTCGTAGTCTCCATCCATGAGATTCTCTGCCAAATAATCGGACAGTTCTTGCTCCTTAACGGCCTTTTGATTTACATAGACTATGTCGAACTCACTTAGCAATATCTGCCACTTTGTTAACTTGCCTGTGGGCATAACTTCTGAGAAATATACTTTACAGGGTCCATCCTTAATATTAGGTAAGTGGTGTAGGCACAAAAGTAATGCCTCAGCTTTTGTGCTACCTATGTCAAGGCTCAACATGTACGCTCCAACAAAGAGTACCGAGCTTCATAAGGTGTGAACTTCTTAGTCGGTGTTATATTGGTTTCTCTTTCCTGCCTATCTCATCTTGTTGTCCCAAGACGCATCCAAATGCTCCGTCCAACATAGATAATTACAACACTGGTCTCCCAAGCTCTAAAGGGACCAACACAAGAGGCTTGGATAAATATTCCATGATTTTTTTAGAAAGCCTTTTGACACTCCTCAGTCCAGCTCGTTTCAACATCCTTTCTTAACATCCTGAAAGTTGGTTCATAGTTTGCATCTGGTTGTGCTACAGAGTGACTGATGTAGTTGAGATGGCCCAAAAAAATCATCACATCTTTCTTGTTCTTAGGCGGTGTCAAATCTTGAATGGCGTTGATCTTTGATGGATCTAGTTTGATTCCTCGACGACTGACATTGAAACCTAATAACTTTCTGGCAGGAACCCTGAAGGCACGCTTTGCGGGGTTTAGCTTCAAGTTGTACTTTTATAGATGGTCGAAGAACTTCCTCAGGTCTCTAGGTGATCTGAGTTCTTTTTGGACTTGATGATGACATCGTCCACATAGACCTCATTTTTCTGTGGATCATGTCGTGAAAGAGGGTAGTCATGACTCTCATATAAGTAGCTCTGGTGTTCTTCAGATCGAACAACATCATCTTGTAGCAATACACACCCTACAGTGTGATGAAGGTAGTTCTCTTTGCATATTCCTCATCCATCTAGATCTGGTGATACCCAACAAAGCAATCAATAAACGATTGGAGTTCATGCTTGGCGCGATTATCAATCAAGATGTGTATACTTGGAAGCGGAAAATCATTCTTGGGACTTGCTCTATTCAGGTCTCTGTAATTGACACACACCCTGACTTTTTCAGTCCTTCTTCAGTATGGGCACGATGTTGGCTAACCAGGTTGAATACTCGACCACTTGGAGAATCTTAACTTTGATATCTTTTGTAACCTCTTCTTTTATATTGAGACTCATGCCTTGCTTGAACTTTCTAAGTTTTTGCTTCAAGGGTGGACACATTAGGTTGGTGGGTAGCTTATGAGCTACTATGGATGTACTCAACCCTGTCATGTCATCATAGGACCAGGCAAAGATCTCCTCGTATTCTTTCAAGAATCTAATCTACTCCTCTTTGCCAGGTGGTGAAAGGTGGACACTGATGCGAGTCTCCTTAACTGTTTCTGAATCAGCTAGGTTAACTGCTTCAATCTCTTCTAGGTTTGACTTGGGTTTGTTCTCAAAATCCTCTACTTCTCTGATAATTTCCTCGGGTATTATTTTATTTTTCCATTCTTATGAATCACTCTCATTATGTTGCTTTGTCTCATTATATATCATAGTTGCAAATTCAACATGATAGTAAATATAACTATGCAGAAAAGTATAAAATGATAAAATAAGTGGAAAAGAAATACTTCGTTGATTAAAAATTAAATTGTAAAAAAACAAGTATAAATCTCGAGTAATTATTTCAAATAAAAATACCAAATGTCTTAAATGCTAGAAAACTTGAAAATATGCTAGTCTACCAAAGCTACCCAGGTGCTCGGCGAGCCCGGGATAGTGTATTAGTCCAGTTTTCCAGCACAACTCTATCTTCCACCGTATGGATGGCATCATCCTCCACCTCCTTGTCAGAATTTCATTGCATTCCTCAGTTTCTTCGTTCAGGAAAAAGCTTCTCACCCCAACAAGGACTTCAACCTCCTCGGATCCCCAAGTAGTGTCAGCTTTGCACAATGTCTGTTATAATGGCAAAATAGGCTTGGGTAAAGGATAGCAGAAACCACTCCAAGGAGGTGTCCAGTCTTGATATTCCTACGCGGTGTAGTTATACCCAAGGCCTAATACGGTTGTCTGGTACCGTAACTGTAATGGCTCTGTTATTCTTTGAAGACGGGGACCGAGACCCCAACGTGGTTCATACCAAGCCACAACAGCATGCTCAGAATTTTGTCACTCCACCATCACCCTTCCTCGATAGTGTTCACCCGCTCGATGCTTTGGAATGTTTCCCCACTTAATTTTTATTTACCCTTGACTTGTAGCACGACTTGATTAGTGGATATGATATTTTTGCCATCTACGTGAAACCATTTCCTGATGTAGATTAGAGGCAAAAACCCCAACCATATGTATCTAAAGTCGTCCCAACAACACATTGTAGGTTGTAGAGATATCCAACACTTGAAATTTTACGTCAAATGCATTCGACCGTATCTTCAAATATAGATCAATCTCCCAAACGTTCGCCCTCTGTGATCCATCAAAAGCTTTCATAACCATTCTTCCTTGTCGTATTTCAGACAAGTTTATGCCCAACCTTCTCAAGGTAGCCAAAGGACATATATTCAAGCTTGAACCTCCATCAATAAAAACCCTGGCAATGAACTTGTTCTCCTATTGCATAGTGATGTGAAATTCCTTGTTGTGACCTAAACCTGCCAGCGGCAACTCATCTCCATGAAAGGTAATTTTATGTGTCTTCAGTATTTGTCCTACCATATTCACTTTCTCTTCACTGGTGATACCAATAGGCACATATGCTTCGCTCAATACTTTCATCAGGGCGTTCTTGCGTGCCTCTGAATTTTGCAATAGTAATATGATAGAGATCTGGGCAGGAGTTTTGTTTAGGTTCTCAATAACAGAATACTCCTTAGCTTGTATATTTCTCCACATATCATCGTTACCTGTTTCCACAGCTGGTTGCTTTAGTGCAGTTTCCTTACTTGACCCTGCATGGGCCAAATTCTCTGGCATGTACACCCTGCCAGTTCTGCTCATTCCTTGGGCAGTGCCACCTTCTGCTACTTTGGCTTTTCCTTTCCTTCTAGCTTCGGCCTTATAATACCATAGCACAACCTTGAGATTATAGGCAAATGGAGTACCCATTATAACAGTGAAAGGTTGCCTAGGGGCAGCCACTTCAACCTCAAACGATGCCTTATCTTGCACCACAACTGGTGGAGGCACTACAAGGGGTTCCACCACGGTTTGCCTATCACGAACATAACCAATGGATTATTTTTATCTCATTCTTCATCTGTCTCAATCATATTTACTCCATTGTCGCTATGGTTAGGAAACAGGTTGTTGTGAATGTTCGGTGCATGCTTCATTAGTTGGATTACTTTAGTATCTATCAGCATTTGAATTCTGTCCTTCAATGTGCGACAATCTTCAATGATATGATCCTTCATCCTGAATAATAGGCACAACTTTTGTTGGGGTTGTTCCATTGAGATGAATTTTCGAACACTATAGTAGGGACTAGGTGATGTAATCGATAGCATTCAATCTCTCGTACAACTGTGCTATGGGTTCGGCAAGATAGGTATGTTGTTGGGGTGGACTTCGATCAAAGTTGGCTCGGGGTCTGGGATAGTTCTATCGGGCAGTTGGGGGTGATTAATAGTATGCTGGCTTGGTGTTATATATGCGGTAGGTGATAGTAGGGTAGTTGAATTTTGGAGAGGATAGATGATATATGGGTGAAGGTGTTTGGTAAGTGAGTGGAGATTTTGGTCCTTAGGCGACCATCACAACACCAACCTCTTTCTTCTTGGAAATTCCTTCGGACTGCAAGGCCTTGTTAGTAGCTTGCAAGGCCTCAAAATTAGTCACCATGCCACTCTTTATGCCTTCTTCAATCCTTTCGCTCAATTTGATGATGTTATAGAATTTGTAATTTTTTGTGACCTTCAACCTCTCAGAGTATTGAGGATCTTGAGCTTGCACAAAGAACTTGTTCATCTGCTCTTCCTCTAGTGGTGGCCTCACTTTTGCAGCCTCAGACCTCCATCTAGTAGCATACTCACAAAATATTTTTGTGGATTTCTTTTTGAGAATCTGAATGTAACACTTGGAGCATTTTTTGTATTGAATCTAAACTTGTACATAAATCTAACGCCATTTCTTTGGATTTTGACCGATATACCAGGACAGAGCATCTCCAGTAAGACTTTGCGTAAATAGCTTCATGCAGATTTGTTCATTTTTTCCCACTCGTAATAGGTTATTAGATATTCTTTGGGATCACTAGTGCTATCGAATATTTCAAACTTCGGAGGTTTGTAACCCTCGGGCAGTTCGACATCAAGTTGAATGCAAAGGTCTTCATAGTTAAGACCTTCAATGTATTTCCCTCCTTTACTCTTTGGAACTTTCCGAATAATTTTTTCATCTCTTCAGCTGTATTCTTGATGAGCATGTCCTTCTTAGTGGGTTCAAGTGTAAATTGGGTTTGCTGGGGTGTATATGGTAAGGTTTCCACATAAATGGGATTTTGTTGATGGGTCCTAGGGATGTAAGGATATAAATGGTCATTGATAGATGCTTGTGGTGGATTGTGGACATGGGAGATGGGTTGTGATGTTTTTGGGGAGGGGTAGATAGTGCTTTGCGGATATTATGATGGATTAAGGTGATATTATTTTTAGATTTGTAAGGTGGAAGATTCGAATTTTGTGGGACTGGAAGTGGGGTATTTTGGTAATGCTGGGTGGTTGGAGGTGAAGGATTTTATGGAGCTTATGATAGCAGGTTTTTATGTGGTGGTGGGTTTTGGGGAGTAGGCGGGTTTTTGATGGTGGTATTTTGGTGGTTTATATTTGGGACGTTGAGGGTGACAGATAGATTTGCAAGGTTACAGACTTGCTCCAGTTCACCCCGTAACTCCAAGATTTTCTGTTCTAAACGTAGAACCATCTCGTTCTAACCCGACACACTTCTTCCATAAGATGTTTCCACATTCTCCCCTAAAGTGGCAGCATTATCCTTATCATTTCTGCTTACCTTGCCCATTTTGCCCTTATTTTTTCTGTTGTTGCTAGGAGGTAGAGGACCATTAAATCTTGTATGATATGATGATGTTGCCAACATGCACGAATCAACTTTTGGGAAGGGAAATAATCAAAATAAAAGAAAAACAAAAGGAACCAAGTTAATATGGAAGAATAAAATATGAAAGAGCGAAGCATAAAAAATGCAATATTTGAACAAGTAATACAGAGAATGTTTAATTATTCGCGTCCTAATTGGGACCTCATTGTTCTCGAAGTAGGCATAAAACGAAAAGTAAATTTGAAAACTTTTGTGCTAATATATTTCATCCAATTAACTCGAAGTCAATTAAATTATTCTATTCCCAAAACAAAATACTTAAAAAAAGTCATTAATGGCTCAAGGCCTTATTACATCATTCCTACAACGAAACCCAATACTAAAGATAACATCACTAATGGCTCAAAGCCTTATTATATTGCATAAATTAAAGATATAAAAATAAGTGCTCATAATCTACTTGGTCCCGCACGATCTTTCAATGTTCTTTGCCTTCTTCACACCAGCGATCATATGTCCAGTGTCACGCATGTTGATCATCAAATAAGCCATTGCCAATTTTCCACCCTCGTCATATCCCAACTCATGACAGTCCCGAAGTCTCTTCCTCATCTTCCCTTCTAACTCTATCAATCCTTACTTCAAATATTCTACCTTTTTTGTTGCTTTTTTTGCTATCTCTTTCCATTCCTTTATAACTTCCACGTCAAGCTTGTGTTGGTCTCTATGTTGTGCTTCAGATTCAAAGACCGTCTTGCGCAACCTCCTATATTTATAATTCTTCCTTTTAACTTGATCCCATATTTGATGTCCTCAGTTATGTTACTTTCTATCCATGAAGGATAGTAATACATATGCCCGGTATCTATCATGCTATGTGGTAAACGTCCCCCACGATAGTTTTCTGGTTCCAGATGTGCAGAGCCTCGTACTTACATGGTATATTATCCCCTTCAAATTTTGCTTTGTGTTGTGTCATGTTGGCCACTTGTGGTGTGAATTGCTTTCTCGCAGCTTGCCTCATGTGTTGCGGAAGCCAAATGTATATAGTGTGAATGAGTCACAACTACTATACCAAAAATTATGGCAACCACCAAATAATAAATAAGACAATAAAACAACAATAAAAGAAACACCAGAATTTACAAGGTTCGGCCAATTTTGCCTACTTCCTCGGACACAACTAATATTTTATTCCACTCCAAAAATACAAGTGAATTAATACTAAAGAGAGAAGATACAAATGCCTTAAGAAGATGAGAAGGCAAATAAGAGGTGTGTTTAAATCCTAAACATTAGGCCTCCTTTTATAGGGTGAAATTCTCCCGCAACTTAAGTCTCCCACCGACGTGGGATAGTTTGCCATATTCAACATCATGATCCTTAATGGAGCATAGGGGTAAATGCCTCGCAATCCTATCTAAAGCAGATAATTAGCCTTTTTAGATCACACTATGAAGTCTTTTCTTGGGCACTCAGAAATCCATTAAACTTGCTCATTAGTCAGACTGTCGAGAAGACCTGCCTATCCCCTAGCATCAGTGGGGCTTCGCAAACCTTTCTGGAGCGAAGGTCATTCTCTTCAGATGATGGCTGGCTGTACAATCACCTATTGGTCTACAAAGGAAATTTTGGCAGTAATCGTCCTTCTGAAGATATTCTATCAGCCATACTTGTAGTAAAAGGTTGCTCCCTTAAAAAAACCCCACCCCATGCTTGCAGAGGTCTAAATCTTGATACATTTTGACCTGTATCATAGGGACGATGGTATAAGCCTTCCCTTTGATCCCTTCCATCATAGTCTTGGTCACCATGGCCAGTCGAGTGTGAATCTTTTCTCCTTGCTTAAGAAATATTACTAGTCCCAAAAAGCAAACAATAAAAGAAAAGACCTTTCGATGAATCCAACCCATAGAAGTGATAGCTAGCTTCTCATGAAACTATCGGTATGCCTTACTGTGCCTATACCGCTCATACAGAAAGTCGAAGGAAATCCAAGACCTCTTCAAGTAACTAAGTTCATCATTTTTTGAGATTCCAAACATTTTTAGAAAATCATAGGGTGTAATCTGTAACCCAAGACTATCCCAAGGAAGCTTGGCAAAACCTCTAATTTCTTCCAATAGTGGTGTCATATGTTGATTCCCGAATCAGAAAACAGACTTTTTTCATCCCAGAACATGATTGCAGCTTCGATCAGTTCCTTGCATGGTTGGATGCCCATCAAGGATGGCAAGTTACCCAACACCCATCTCACATGGCTTATGTCACACTTGGGAAGTGTTAGAATAACAAGCGCGGGGCGAGAACAACATTAACGTACCTGTCAACGCAGCAGAAGAATTATTGAACTCACCACCAAAAGAATTGCCCCAAGTCGAACTTTGAATCTCTTGGAAAACAAAGTTTAGTTTCACAAACTATATGTCTTTGTTCTTGTGTGTTTTTGCGAAAAAAAAGAAGAGAAATCTTCACTGATATAGAAGAAGAAAATAGATAGAAAAAAGAAGAGCAAGAACCCCTTTTTTGTTTTTTTTCTTCGTACATCTCCTTTCAATAGGAAGACCAAGTTATTATAGAGAAAGAATTTTAACCGCTATGGGAAACTACTCAACTGCATCCAACGTGTAGTAACTTCTCCAAAGAAGTTACTTTCTTCTCAAACTCTATCTCTTCCCAAATGGGTTGGGTTAGCCCATATAGAGCGACCCGGTATCCAAATTTTAATACCCAACATCTCCCACTTCGCTCATGATGGGCTGGAACTCAAACCAGTATCATGAATAAATAACACACTTAATTCATACAGACAAGTAGTTCGTGCGACCTGCGAGCATCAAGAGCTATAATATAATTAAACCCTTTAAGGTTGTTTAACAGCTCTAAGTAGAAATACAATCACATGCGGAAGGGATTTACTACTAATATGAGGATATTATTATTACTCGCAATACCCCAGACATCACCTGCTACTCCAGTAGCTAGTTATTTAATCCCTCATCCTCGAAAGAGGTGAACTCGAGTTCTCATATAACATTGTATTCACAATTACACCCAATACCCTCATGGTAAGTGTAATGGTCGACCTATGAATACAAGTTAAATTACTAATTTTTAGTCGTCTTCCCTTTCTACTCGAATCTTTCCATTCCAAATCAACTGCTTTTCTAGACATGCACTGCATTGCCGAATCACTCATGGCTATTAGTAACATGCTAAAGTAGCAACACTGATTGGCGCTTCAAGAAACAGTAAAAGGTCAAAGGGTATTCTAATAAAAGTTAATGTAACTTCTTTGGGATCTCACACAATGAAGAAGCAGGAATTCATTCTTCCATTATCCCATTGGTCGATAGCACACGTGGTATGAAACACATGTTACGGTGTTCTCACCTTATATTGGCGCGTGTGTCTTATTATTTTAATCATCTAACACCGTACATATCTTGGTCTAGACACCTTCAAGTGTCTAACCTGAGTTTCTCACTTCAATAATCCTCAAACCATCTTCTTAGAGAAACTGGTATCTGGCTTACAAAACAAGTCATAATCGAATAGTGAAATTCGTATGCTATCAAGAACGACCTCTACAAGTAAATATAACCTCACATTATCCAAGGTTATATTAGGTCTCATCTCTTCACGATTCTTAACGTAAGAGGCGATTGCTCGTGTGAGAGAGCCAATCTCGCGACTTGTTTGACACACTTTATCAACAAAACATTCATCACATACATATGAGATATAAGCATAATTCAAGAGTCAAATATTGATGAGCATAATATAATACTAAAGTCATATTACAATACATAAATATGTTCATATCCTTCGCAAACCTAGAGCCGTAACATGTTTCTCAAACAGGTCTCTAGATATTGCCTTTGTAAAAGGATCAGCTATCATGCTTTGCGTAGGAATGTACTGTAAATTTATCTCTCCACTTGCTACTATGTCTCTTACAAAGTTATACTTGATGTCAATGTGTTTGGTCTTGTTGTGATACTTTGGATCTTTTGTATATGCAATAGCCGCTTGACTATCACAATATAGAGTCATGGGACCCTGAGAGTTCTTTGTAATATCCAAATGCTCAAAGAATCTCTTCAACTAAACAGCTTATTGTACTACAGATGCACAAGCCACGAACTCAGCTTTCATCATTGAAAGGTCCGTACAGGTTTGTTTCTTACTTTTCCATGATATAGCATCACCATTAAGTAAGAAAGCATAACCGGACGTTGATTTTCTATCATTCCGATCACCAGCCCAATCAGCATCTGTATATCCTCTCAAGTATAAATCTTTTCCACTATAACATAGTGAAATCTGCAGTTCCCTTCAGGTATCTGAAAATTCTCTTCATAGCTTTCCAATGATCTCTTCCAGGATTGGATTGATACCTGCTAACCAGACTTACGACATAACAAACGTCTGGGCGAGTACACATCATAGCGTACATCAGGCTCCCGACAGCACTTGAATATAGAACTCGAGACATGTCTTCCTTTTCATTTTCAGTCTTGGGACACATTTCAAGGCTTAAAGTTTCACCTCTCGCTATAGGAGTATCCATGGATTTGCAACTATTCATGCGAAAACGCTCCAAGATTTTCTTTATATAAGTTTCTTGAGATAGACTCAATAACTTTTTGAAAAAATCAAGGTTTTGAAAAGAGTTACAATCTAAGTATGTTGATGAATGTAGAGGGGGTCCTAGGTTTGATTGTAATATGGATCACATCAATGCAATACCCGGTAATCACTCCTCAAAAGAGAGGCTACACATGGTATTAGTGCACCAGTCATCATATACATATCTACCTTTCCCACCCAGTGAAGGTATTAAAAGCGATGATTGGTCTAGACCTCTATTGCATGCTATAACCCGTCTCATTCCTATCAGTCTCGGAGGAGTTTAGGACTACTATTCCTATAAGAAGGAAGTTCTAAGCTAACTCTTAGGCGTAAAGGTAAAATGCTAAGGCGATATACAAAAACAAGTAGGACTATATTTAGAGGGGAAACATATAAATAATTAAAAGGCTCATGTATGCCTCTGCAAATAATGCATATAAACAACATGAATTAAACACAGTTAAGGTCTAAATTTTAAAAATCCTAAAGCAGGGTGTTTGGGTCAGAACCAGATTTATTACATAACTCAGAAAAGAAGTCCAAATCAGGCATGCCTACTGGTTGTAGCAGTTGATACTTAAACAGAGGCAGTTTCAGTTTTACTTTAGTGATTACCTAAGGCTTGCCTAGGCGTGAACAGGATTCAGAAGTTATTCAGGATTACTGACAGTTTCAAATTGTTGTTATTACCTAAACATGTTGTTCAAGGTGTTCAACACATAGAAATTATGGCCAATTAGTTGTAAAGACTGAATAAAATTATTTTTATTCCTTTTCATGCATTCTTAACTAGCCTAAGTGTGCTTAAGCGACTATAAGTGAGATCCTAAAGACATAGTATCTAAATAAAAAGAGGTGCACAATGATGCATATATACAGAACCCTAAACATAATTTCTATATGCACAAGTATTATAGCGTTTAGAATAGTAATTACTGTAATATGCAGAGATGACATATTGTTAATGTTGTTTAGCCTAAAACAGGATCCCTAAGTGTACATGGCAATAGGAACATGATTGCATAAATACTGGTTATTAATACATTTAATGCAGGAATTTCTAAGTGATGTGATAATAAAAATGGGCATGCTGAAAACAATAAGTGTAAATCCTAAGGAACATGATTTCTACTGAATGAAATGAGTCCAGAGTGATATTCACTTTTAGCATTAGCTCGGTGTGAGGGGGACTCTACATTTGCCCCATTTGGGGCCAAAGGCTGCAACATATCTAGCTTGATTTGGCTTTTGGAGCAAGCTTGAATACGATTCACCAATAAGGGTAAACTGATTCTTCAATAAGGCTCTCTTGGGTGATGATTGTATTAGAGATCATTTGGTTGGGAATTATATGGAGCTTGGTAAGGATGTGCATTTCTGGGACGTAAAGCTCAGTTTTGTGTATAATGTTATAGCCGCGTGTAATGTTTCACGTCATCAACGCATAGCGAGGCGGTGCCACGACATAAGCAGTATCTTGAAGGGGATAGTAGTGTCGTGGGACCTTAAGAAGCACATATGATTGGATGAATGACACGCGGATCCCTCGAGCTTGAAGCCATCATAACTCCCCTTCTCTCCCATTTGTATTCATCAAACCCTCCGAACCATTCTGAGTAGCATGTGATGTGGCCTTAGAAGCAGCATGACTCAAGATTTGACCTGTTTTAAAACCGTTTTCAACCATTTCCCCAATTTTGATAGCCTCAATGAATAACTTACCTAGAGCGGACATCAAGTTCTGGAAGTAGTCCGCCTTTTGGGCCTGTAGAAAGACCGTAACCATTTATGTTTTGTCCATTAGAGGCTTTACCTTGGAAGCTTTCTCACGCCATTTGAACGCATATTCGCGGAAGCTTTCCGAGGTTTTCTTTTTCAAATTGGATAAAGTGTTCCTATCGGGAGCTATGTCGACATTATACTGGAACTGGTGAGTTAAAATATCGGGCCAGATCGTCTCACACATGCCAATGTGTAATTTCTTGATCCATATACCACTCGAAAGACATCCCGGTGAGGCTTTCTCCAAAATAGGCCATTAGTTGCTCCTCTTTTCCACCAGCACCCCTCAGCTGGTTACATTATCATTTCAGATGAGCGATCGGGTCTCCGTGCCCGTTGTACTTTTCAAATTTTGGCATCTTGAAGCCAACGGCAAGTGAACATGGGGAAAAATACACAGGTCAAAGTATGAGACACTCTTTTGGCCACTCAAACCTTGCATGTTTTTCAGACTTTGTTCCAGGTTTTTCATCTTCCGAGCCATTTCCTTTTACTCGGGATTCTTGACAACCTTTTATTGCTCCACCGAGAAGTCATATTGTGGAGGTTGAGTAAATGAGTATGGGGTAACATATGTTATTTTTGGTTTAAATTGTGGACCCTGGATGGTTAACATTGAAGGCTCAACATACGTTCGTGGTAAAGTTGGTTATGTTGTGGTGCAGACTAGTGTTGTAGAGAATATTGCTGGTGGTGCCTGGGGGCGAACCACAGAAGGCATTCTGAGACCGTTAAATGACATTGGAGGAACACACATGAGGTAAACAAGTTGGACATAGGGACGTTGGAAGCCCCACCTGATCTCGGGATCAACTCAGGGAACCCAGGGATTCCACTTGACAGTTCCCTACCATTAGATCAGGCGTCCCACATTTCTATTATGCAGAGATGCAATATCTTATTCTCTTCAGCAGCTACTGATTCTGGTTGTGGAATAGTCAGTGCTAGGCCATCCTCAGGATTGATAATTGGTATATGACTTTCAGAGTCCATAGGAATCTTTCCTTTGGATATTGTGAAGTAAGGATGGGAATCCAGATTACCAAGAAAACCAACCACATGAACAGAACCTGGCTAATTCGCACACCCAATAACCTTGTTAGTTTTGACACGCTTAACAGATAGGAAATCGCACGTTAGATGTAATTCACCTAAATAATTAAACGCTTCTACCATGTGTTTTAACGTTTTCATCCCGGCCTTAACTAACCCCTTTTCACTCTATACCTCTTTTCTTTCAATTTTACCTCTCTTTAACCACTCTTGACTTTCTCATTTTATTTTTGTCGTTTTTTTATTTTTGGAACTCTCTTTTTCTCTTTCTGTTTTGTCACTCTTTTATTTTTTATCGCTCTTTTTTTCCTTTTATTTTTATCACTCTTTTCTTTCTTTTATCACTCAATTTTTTGTTCTTTCTCTTCTTTTTTTTTCACTCAATTAATCACTCAACTAACTCTTTTTTTTATTTGTTTACTTTTTATAAAACTCAAACCACGAAAGCTTTTAGAAAAAGAAAACCATATTTTTTTGTTGGAATTTTCGAAAGAAAGTCTTTAAAAGAAAGAAAATATTTTTGGATTTTTTTATTTGAAATTTTTGAAAGAAAGACTTCTAAAGAAACAAGAAAATATTTTTTGGATTTTAATTTGTATTATTTTTTTTTTTGAATTTCTAGGAGAAAGATATTAAAGAATGGAAAAACATATTTTTTGAATTTTGATTTGATTTGTTTTCGTTTTTCAAATGAAAGATTTCTACAAAGGAAATATTTTTTGTGTTAAATATTTTTATTTGGGATTTTCTAAGGAAGAACTTCTAAAGAAGAAAGTAAAGGAAAATATTTTTGAATTTTTGTAAATTGGGGTCGGAACCGATGAGGTATGCCTACGTATCTCACATCCGGTGAGAATCAGATCCGTGCAGTTTTGTCAGTTTTGATGGAACAGGGGAAACATGACCTTTTGAAAACTTTAGCTTATTTTCTCTCTTTTTTCTCGAAATTTCGGCAGAATTTCAGAATTTTTCAAATACCTAGCTCTCACTCGTTTTTTTAATTTTCTTTTTCTTTTGTTTTTTTAATATTTTCTTTCTCTATTCTAGAAGCCAGTCAACATGCAAGCCAAAACAAACAAATGCACAAGTAGCACGTAAGATGCATCAGGATGGTCTTTTTGAATTGGGTATACCTGTCCTAGGCGGACCCAACCCCTGTGTTGAGTCCCCAAAGTCAAATTCACGTGATGCAAACAAAAGTACCTACTAGGGATTCGGCATGAGGTTATGTCATTCTAGGTTTGAACCCTGGGGTGTATTGTTCTAGACTTGGCTTACCCGAGCGAACAACTCGAACTGGGGGGAGGGGGGCAACATACTGGTAACCAAAAGATCATCCAGCTTTGTAACTTATCTGATCCTCATTCTAAATTAAGGTATCACTAATAGAAAAGAAGTCACGCTAGCGTGCACTTCCCAGAAGATTTAGAAGACTCGGAGAGAAGAAGGGTTTCGTTACAGTTTATATACAATTCAAACAATATCAAAGTGGTAAAAAGCGGTATTTAGCACATTAGGCTCAACCATGTAAGAAATCAGATAAATAAAAGCCTAGTACAAAAGTTATTCTAAGCTTGAATTTTGAACCCTGAACCAAATGCTCCGGGTTCTTGTCCCCAACAGAGTCGCCGGAGCTGTCACACCTTCTTTTTTCCAAGGGAATATGGAGTTTTTCCAATTAAAATAATATTAATCAAAAATGGTATTGTTTATTTAATTTAGAGTCTCCACATAAGATAATTATTATTGTGTCTGAAGTCACCGATTTATTTTAAATCTCAAATCGAAGAAAGTTGACTATGTTTAAAAGTCCGCAAAACCAGAAAACCAGGTAAGGAATTCTGTTAACCCGGGAGAAGGTGTGAGGCACTTTCAGTTTTGTAGTTTTAGCACGGTCGCTCAACTATTAATAATTGGCCTAATTTGATTTATTACAAGTTATAAACCTATTGTGCATTTTTAACCTTTTAAACCGCTTTTTATTATTTATGGAGTTTATTTAAATAAGTCGCGATGTCGCACACTTATTATTTTTTAACATATTGCAAATCTCGTAACGTGAAATACACCCGCGATTTACAACATGTTTATTTTAATTATTATTTGATTTGGAGTTATGGCCGTGTTACATAAAATGCACACACGAATTGGAGATTATGTATCATAATTATGCCATGAGAACCGTTCCCATAGCTATGATGATTTTAAAATTAATCGAGCCTAAAGCTAGCTACGCTGTTCACCAATTGTTTATTTTCCTAAAGTTTGAGATTAACAAGGAGTTCTTGGAATATGAGTATGGCAAAGAAAGTGTGGCTTTGACTACTAAATGTTAGTATAACCAAATTCATTACCAATGAACTCACTACTAATATTTTATTCACATAATCTGTCCAAGAAAATCATAAACTTGGAATCACAAACTCAAACTAAACCAGTGTTCGATCTTGAATTAATACATCAACGGTCAGAAAAAAAAAAATATTAAAAAAAAACTATTCTCAGTTAACTAAAAGTCAACAAATGACTTCATTGATCTAGCAAGTTTTAACGAAAGTAAATTTGATTCGCCAAAGATGCTACAATTACCTCAAAATTTCAAACAAGCTTCCTTGACCACTTTGTTGGGTTGCTTTGCAAATTTAGCCCATTACGTTATGGTAAAATTAAAGAAATACATAATTTACTTGACATTTACAAATCCAAATCAACTACATGGTTTTAATATGAATTAAACCAAAGCATGACTATTGTCAGTGCTTCTGAAGCTTAGACTAGGTCAAAAATTTCTATTATATTTCGAATCTGTTCAAGCACTAAACAAACTCATGACTTGAAATAGTTTTACTTTCATATTAGGACAGATCTGAAATAGAATCGAGTTTTAGCACATACCTAAGCCCAGAAGCAAATCTAGAAGAGAAAATTACCAAATAAAAGCGAAAATGAGAAATCGGAGCTTAGCAACGGTCTGCGAATGAACAACAACAAACTCAACTTCAAACAACCTTAGAAGCTCAGAAATGATCAAGCCATGTAGCAGAAATTGAATAGCCTTTTTAATCCTCACTTTTTACGATTTTTTTCTTTTATTTTGAAGTTTTCTGTTCTCATTTTTTATATTTTTTCAGATTTAAAATGCAAAGCTTGAACCCACAAACTTTCAGCTATCTTTGATTATGAGCATTTGTGTCTGTATGGGCGAAGAAAGAAGAAAGAAGAAAGAGAGGGAGGGGGTGGCAGTCGCTAGGGTTCCAGGTTGTAGAAGGGAGTCTGTTTTGAGAGGAAATGGGTAGAGGGGTGGCGCTAGGGTTTTCTGAGGGAGGGGATCCGATTCTCCCTTAGAGAAAATGGGAATTAGGTCTTTATTATTAAGACTTAGGACAAGGAGATGAAACAACATAGTTTCCATGTAAACTACGTTGTTTTGTGGATTGGGAGGAGAGCTTATTGGACCGGGTCTGGGGAGAATTTGTGTCAAAAAATTGGGCTTGAAACAATGGCCGAGTCCGATTTCAGCTTAGCTGCCCTTTTATTTCTTTTCCTTCTTTATTAGTCTTATACAAAAATTAGCCACTTTAGAACTCAAATTTTAATTTTGTAACGACCCGACTGGTCGTTTTGAGTTTTTGCACTTTGCTCGTCGGTTCTCGGGCGTGACTTATCCCGTGTGAGGTATTATGAGTTAAGTAAATCGCTGGTTTTGATTTTCAGGGTAATCAGAATGAATTTGGAATAACGGTTTTCAATTTGAAGCTTAAAATTCAAAAAGTTTGACCACATTTTGATTTGTTAGTAAATGACCTCGGATTGAATTTTTTATGATTTTATTAGCTCCATTAGGTGACTTAGGACTTATGTGCGTGATCGAAATGCATTTTAGAAGTCCGTGGAAGGTTTAGGCTTGAATTGGCGAAATTAGGATTTTGACGTTTTCCGGTTGATATGTGAGATTTTGATATAGGGGTCGGAATGGAATTTCAAGAGTTGCAGTAATTCCGTTGTGTCATTCGGGATGTGTGTACAATGTTTCAGGTCATTCGGATGTGGTTTGGATTTGTTTTTTATCAAAAGCGTGATTCGGAAGATTTTTGGAATTTTTAGGCTTGAATCTGATGTGATTTTGGTGTTTTAATGTTGTTTTGAGCGTTCCGAAGGTTGGAACAAGTTTGAATGATGTTATGGGATATGTTGGCATATTTGGTTGAGGCCCCGAGGGCCTTGGGTGAGTTTAAGGTGGTCTATCGGGCCATTTCATGTTGTGTGGAATTGCAGAAAACCAGTTGAAGTGTTGTAGACAATTTGTTCTTCGCGTTCGCGAAGGGTGTTCTTCTGAGGTGCGAATTTTTGCCTTCGCGTTCACGTTTCATGTGTTGCATTTGCGACATTGTGACATTTGATTCTCCGTGTTTGCGAGATCTGTGTCGCGTTCACATAAAGTAAGTGGAAAGCAGATCGGGTCCCAGCCTTTTGTGCTTCGCGTTCTCGTAAGGAAGTCGCGTTCACGATGGTTTGGAAAGCGGACGCTTCGCATTCGCGAGCTTGAGGTCGCATTCGCGTAAGGGAATTTTTGTGCTTCGCAAACACGATGGCTATCCCGCATTGGCGAAGAGGGTTTTTAGAGCCTAGGCAGAATATTTTAATAGCCTTTGTCCGCGATTTTAGGGCTAACTTTCACCATTCTTGGGCAATTTTGGGAGCTTTTGAGAGGATTTGAAGAGGGATTCAAGAGATAACACCTGGAAGTAAGATTTTTAAACTCAATACTCGATCCTATGTTGATTCTTACTTGTTTTATCATGAAAAGTGTGGAAATTAAAGCCTAGAATTGGAGAATTAGGGCTTGAATTTGAGAGTGTAAATTGGGAATTTGAGTGGGCAATTGAGGTCCGCTCTTGATGTTCTTGGTATGTATAGACTCGTGTGAGGATGAGGATTTTATTGATGTGACTTTTATCGAACTTCGAGACGTGGCCCAGAGGGTCGGGTTTGAGCAATTTCGGAATTTTGATGTAAATTGGATATTTTCGAGTGGGCTTTGTTCCCTTAGCATATTTTAATGGTTATATACTGATTATGGCTAGATTTGTAGCATCCGGAGGTCGATTTGTGAGGGCAAAGGCATCGCGGGTGTCACGACCCAGTTCCCATACCCGGTCGTGATGGCGCCTCTCGTGAAGACAAGGCCAGCCAACTAACCCAAATCCTTTCACTAACAAATTATTAAACATAAATGAATAGAAGATACAACTTAATGGCATTAGAAACTGTTAATCACTACCCGACCGGGGTGTCACAAGTCACGAGCATCTAAGGAAACCTTAACACAACTACAGGCCAATAAATATATACAAGTAAAATTTCTGGAAAACAAAAGACAACATCCGGTGCCGCGAACGCTGGCGGTCACCTTGCTCAGCTACAATAACAATACCTTCAATCCGCTAATAACCCGCTACCGGGTGAACGATACCTGCAACTGCACGCGAGGTGCAGGGAGTAAAGTGAGTACTTCCAACTCAGTGAGTAATAAGAGTAAATAATAACTGAGAGGCAAGAAATCACGTAAGAGCACTCCATCATGCTATATAGGACAGTACAACCCTTTGAGAAAATAGTAAAACCGTGAAAAATCCTTTAGAAAATATCTGGCTCAATATAAAAACCACTTTTGAAAATATCCTTTTCCAACAGTCAAGCAAATGAATGCGTAATCAGATAGTGCAAGTCCGCACATAAGTCAGCCCCTCGGGCACAGCACTCCATCAACAAATAACACCAGGGTATCTGGTAAACAGTGCAAGAAGTAGCATGGATGCCAATGATATGAGAGTGCTGAATGTCATGACACGTAGTATAAACAGGAACCAATGCATGAATGCAATGCAATGCACATGACCGCTGCGGCGTACAGCCCGATCCATTTGGGTACCCGCGCTCACTGTGGGGGTTCAGACTCCGGAGGGGCTCCTACAGCCCAAGCGCAATATTATCATAGTATCGCTGCGGTGTGTAGCCCGATCCATATTCAGTCCAGATCAATGCAAATGAGCCACTCGGGCAATGTCAAGTAATAGCTTTTAACTCAAAACATCAGAAAAATGCAACTTAAGTCTTTAAACTTTTAGCAATATGACTCCACATTTCAAAACAGTGTTTAACTAGGACTGAAGTCATTTAACATGCTAAGTTTCATGAAAACAGTGATAATAATCCCTAAAGGATTCAAATAATCGGCACGAAGCCCAAAACATGGCAATCAACCCAAATCACGATAGTATCAAGTAGGTTTCAGTCAATTACGCAGTAAAATCAACAATCGGGACGGACCAAGTCACCATCCCCATCGGTGCTCTACCCCACGCTCATACCTGGCGTGCAAGTCACCACAATACAGCACTATGATGTGCAAATCCGGGGTTTCAAACCCTCAGGATATCATTTACAAGTATTACTCACCTCGAACCGGTGAAATCCCTAGCTCGCGACACCTTTGCCCCTCGAATCGGCCTCCATGAAAATCGAATCTAACCAAAATCAGAGCGAATACATCACAATATGCTAAGGGAACAATACCCAATCGAAAACAATCGAAAATTAGCAAGAATCTCGAAACTAGCAAAACCCGAGCCCCGGGCCCGCTTCTCGAAAAATTACGAAATTCACATCACCGGATTCCTCGTCTCGCCACGAGTCCATACATATAAAATTCACCAAAATCGGAGTCCATTTGACCACTCAAATCCCTAGTTTAACTTTTCTTAAGTTTCAAGCCCTAACCTCCATTTTTACCCTTTAATTCCTTGGGTTTTCAGTGTTAATCCATGTTTATACACAATAGTATCATAATCTAAGTCCAAGAATCCATACCTGATGATAGCCCTCGAAATCCTCTTCAAAAATCGCCCAAAATCTCCTTAGTCCGAAGTCCAAAATGTTTCTTCTCTTTCAAAATCGTGAAAACACTGTTCACTTAAACGCAGCCAGGTCTCCGCTTCTGCTGTTGGGATACCGCACCTGCGGTTCCCGCTTCTGCGTCAAAATAACCGCTTCTGCGGTCTAACTTAAAATCCCCAGGACCGCTTCTGCGGTCGCAAACCGCTCCTGCGATGTCCGCTTTTGTGGACTGCCTCTCGTTTCTGCGGAAATTGCCAAGCCCTCAAGGACCGCTTCTGCGATCGCTCACCCGCTTCTGCGGAACCGCTTCTACGGTCCGTTTCCGCAGAAGCGGAAATATCAGATGACAGCAGCAACAGACCTGAAGCAAACTTTAAAAACTCTCGTTTAATCACTTGAATTCACCCCGAGGCCCCTGGGACCTCAACCAAAAACACCAACACATCCTAATACCTTATTCAAACTTGTTCCAATCGTCAAAACACTTCAAACAACGCTAAAACCATCAAATCACATCGGATTCAAGCCTAAGTTTCTTAAAAACTTTCGAATTACGCATTCGATCAAAAACCCAACCAAACGACGTTCGAATGACCTGAAATTTTGCACACACATCGCAAATCACATAAGCTACAGCAACTCGCGGAATTCCATTCCGACCCTCGGATCAAATTCTCACCCATCCACCGGAATTCGCCAAAATACTAACCTCGCCAATTCAAGCCTAATTCTACATCGGGCCTCCAGAATCAATTCCGATCGCACTCCCAAGTCACAAATCATCCCCCGAAGCTAACCGAATCACCGGAAATCACATCCGAGCCTTCTAACTCATAAGTCAACGTCCGGTTGACCTTTCCAACATAAGCCTTCCTTAAAGAGACTAAGTGTCTCATTTCCTATCCAAACCAATTCAATTCAACTATAACTCACTCGTTGCTAATAATGAAACATGAAGAAGCAGTAAATGGGGGAAACGGGGCTGTAATACACGAGACGACGGGTCGGGTCGTCACATCGGGCTAGAGTTTGGACCATATAGAGGCAAGTAATGATTGTAAATACTATCCTGAGGGTTTGAAACCCTGGATTTCACATTGTCGTGCTATTTTGAGGTGGCACACACGTTAGATGACGAGCGTGGAGTCGTGCTCCGATGGGGATTGTGACTTGGTCCGTCCCGTATGACTGTTAAGTAGTGTAGTTGATTTGAAATCTTATCATTTTCCATATTTTAGATATTGATATTATATTTTGGGTTGTATGCCACGTTTGGGGCCTTGTGCCGACCTGTTGAGACCCTTAGGGGCATTTTACTATTTTACCTCACTCTATTTGTTTTGAAATAATATCCTCAATTATGATTTACCTGTTTATTGTTTAAACATGGTTTTATCACTTAAATTCTTAAAATGTGAAAACTTTTTGGGTTGAGTTCCCTGTTTTTTTGATGGTCCGAGTGATTATGAGGTTGATGACTGAGATAGACCGAAGGTCTAATAGTGAGGTTAATGACGGAGAGAGGCCGAGGGCCTGGTTGTGAGGATTTTATATTTATGGATCGGGGTGCACACCGCAGCAATATATATGTATGTATATATTGATCGGGTTGCATGCCACAACGATATATTGGATCGGGCTGCATGCCGCAACGATATAGCGCTTGGGTTGTAGGAGCCCCTCCGGAGTCTGCACACCCCCAGTGATCGCAGTCGACTATATTTATGGATCGGGTTGCACGCCGCAACGATATATGGATTGGGCTGCGCGTCGCAACGGTTACTATATGGTACTTATTGAGTGTGAGTGCTGACTGATGAGGGTTGAGTCTTGAGTGACTGAGAGGCTAAGAGGCTTGCCCTAGGGGCCGCATATATATATGAGTTATGCTTTTCCCGAGGGGCTTGTGTGATGTAATTGCTGTTTTCACTCCTCTTTATACTGAGCCTCTGTTGAAAATGTTGAACAAATTTCTTTAAACAACTTTCATTTTAGCTGGAGTTTTATGAGATATTCGGTATTTATTCGCTGATTTGGCTTGGTTTTTTTCACTGAGATTCTTATTTTAAGAGGTGTTTATGATTCTTGTTTTGCTCGAGGGGCTGTTTACAAACTATGTTTTGCCCAAGGGGCTGATTTTGATTTTCATCTCTTTTATTATAAATGGTATTGAACCCTTACGGAAACTGTTGGAAAGTATTTTCAAATGATTTTTACCAAAAACTGGATTTAAATGAGACGACTGACTCTTATTCTGATTTGAAAGCCTGTTGTGCTTATTGTGTTTATCATAAATGTGGATACATCATTTCCTACTGCTCAGTCTTTATTTACTCTTATTACTTACTGGGTTGGAGTACTCACATTACTCCATGCACCTCGTATGCAGATTTAGGTATTATGGAACCCGGTAGCGGGTGTTGATTGCTTAGACGTGGAGTCATCAGAGTTAACAAGGTGGCTGCACGACGTTCGCAACACTCCTTCCTTCCACTCAGTTTCATCACTGTACTTAATACATTTTTGATTGTTTTTGTTGTATTCAGACCTTGGTAGATGCTCATGGCTAGTGACACCCCGATGTCGGACTTGTGTAATCATTCCGCACTTTTCTTTTAAATTTTCATTATGAGATTATTGGTATATAAATGGTATAAAAATAACTTTTATTGGAAAATGGTTGATTCGAGAGTTGTGTCGGCTGGCCTAGTTTCATGATAGGAACCATCACGACCGGGTCGGTTTTGGGTCATGACAAGTTGGTATCAGAGCCTAGGTTACATAAGTCTCACGAGTCATGAGAAGGTTTAGTAGAGTCTCGCGGATCGGTATGGAGACGTCTATATTTATCCTCGAGAGGCTGCGAAACCTTTAGGAAAACTTCACATTCTTGAATTCTTATCGTGCGTCCTTGATTCAGCTTGAAAGGTAACTCTTTGAATTCCTTCCACGCGTTCGTATGTGCGCATGAGCACTCAGTATCCGATGTGCATCGATGTCTTATGGTTCTCGAATCAAGGGGCGAGATATGATCTCGGTGTGTTGATGTTGGGCCAGTCTGGAGGACTTGAGGCTGGATTTTTGCTATAGCTTGAGCACTGAGGTTCTGATTGTGTGAGCAAGTGTTTTTGAACTTGTACACTCGATAGTGCCCTATTGGTATAAGTAAAGACTGGATAGCTATGTGATGAGTATGTCATGACTGCGAGGTGTATTTATACGATTTGGAAATGACGAGAAAGGTCTGCTGGAGGATAGAAGAACTATTGGGCACTTAATTTTCATCTCGATTGGAGGTATAGTCCCGAGTTATGGGTGTAAAGAATCTTTTCATGTGTTCTAGTAGTGAAGTAAATTTTATTTTACGGTATGAGTTCATACTCAGGAAAATTAAGTGAGTGCGTAATGTTTATGATGGTGGACGATATACAGAAATGTTAGTTTGAGGCAAAACATGTGAGGTTATCTCCCGCGGAGTGTTCTGAAGTTGTGTGGTCCTTATGTTATCTGTTAGGACACCTCATTTACAAGTGTAATATATGGGATGCAATTTAAATTTGGGTCGCTTAAGAGAGTGGGGTTCAACTGTTACGAGGGTGAATGAGAGATTTGCATAAGATTTAAAGTTCTAGATGGTGTGTGTTTTCACGAGCTTATGAAGGATTGAGTCTAATCTCACTATGGTATTATGGCAGCAATAGAGTGTATGTGTTATGAGTTATTGTGTGTGCTTTTATATATGGCTTCGAGCCAAGTGGTGGAGTCCGTTATTGCTTAGTTGATTGCACGGTTATGTGCTATGTTGGTTCCAGTTTGAGGCGTACTGGTGAATCAGTTATGGCTTACGGAGATTGAGACTGAGGATGTCTCGAGTAAAGGAAAATTTTGACAAAAGTTATGGCATGCTTCATAGGTGTATGAGAATTACGAAATATCTTGAGTTGTTGTTGGTAATGGATGCTTGGTGCATAGAGCAAGAAGTATCTTGATTGTTCTAGGATGAGGTTACACTCTGCGGTGTCGGAATGCTATTGAGGCACAGGTGGTTCTGTTCTTTTGATCAGGCTAATTACAGTTTGAATAAAGTGAATGACTCTCGAGAAAGGTTATAATGTGTTCAAGATTCTACATGTAACAATTGAGTATTTTAAAGTTGTATATATGGTTAGAAACTGAGTTTTCATTGGAAGATGCCAAGACTTGTGGTATTTTCTATATTAATTATGGGATTCTATGTAACAGTATCAGGAAGGTAAATGTAACGAATTTAGATTCGCAGGAAGTCTCTTCAGAGTAAAGCATTTTGAATGTGGTGCTCTTGGGAATATCTGAGGAACTATTCAGCGGCTTATGAGCCTTAGACAATGTGGCTTTATGCTTGGGTCCCGTGTGGTAAGTCTGGGTCGAGAAATTGTGATGTTATAGCAAGAAAGAGTATCAAGTTGAAGGTAAATCAGAAGGAAACTCAGATAGATGTGATATCTTGGTAGTAGGCCAAGTCGGTATGGCAAGGATATGATTAGTTCTTTAGATGCTTACGAGATAATGAGTTACTATAGGTGTTTCACGACAATTCTCTTGGGTTTTAGTGACATGCGTAGCTCGGTCGAGATAGAAGGATTCAATCCTGACGATTTAGTTTTGTGCACATGGAAATTCGGAGAGTCCTTGATGGTTTCTACCATGGTAAGAGATGTACATTTTCTATGAGCATGAGGAGCATAGGATGTATAGTGGTTTTCTTCTAGATATGATCAATGGAAAGTTCTTGGTTAGTGGAGTACATAATTGCTTATGGCTCGGAAGGGATATGAAGTTCTCATAATTATTATTTGGGTGGTATAATATATGCGGTATGTTGTGTAGGGTTGAGATTTGCATGTGTAAGGTCACGATTCAGTTTTGAAAGAAAGGTCATAAATTCTTAGGCATCATGGGCAGCTTCGGGTGACTAGATAAATTAGATCTCTGATTGGTGTGGCGTGATGATGGAATGCATTTAAGAAAGGACGACATGTTTGAGTTATGGATGCTTTATTGGTATTGCGGCACTATCTTGTCTGATCGACATATGAATTTTGAGCTGCTTGGTGGCGCAGAAGAATTATAGGTGTACCTCTCATGGGATGATTGAGTATTACAGGTGTCTTATATGTGCGAGCAGCGAAATTGGGATCAATTATGGTAATTCGTGTGCTTTATGGACTTGGAGACTGGATGTTCTCATAAACAAGTTGGCTCGTGTTTGTGGACGGTAAAGATGTGGGTGAGTTAGCCAGATGATAGTATGTGCTATGATTAAGTCATTGTGAACCTTCGGAGGGTTATTTATCTGTTGTGGGTGAATAGAGATGATATGTGGTTCAGTAGTAGACCTATATGGATATGTGTTCTGCATCGAGACGACTTTGTTTACTTCGAGTTTCCATTGGTGAAGGATGTGTTGATTCGAGTGTTATTGAGCTATTAGTAATCAAGGGGATCTATGAGTTATCCTTTCGTGTTGCGAGATGCCAAGATTTATTGGTTATAGGCATATGTGGTACGGTGTTATTGGGGCTTCTCAGTAGAATTCGAGGGGGTAGAGTACCGGGTATTGCTTGCGGGTACTGTATCGGTTGTGTCCCTTCGGGTATATGTTATGCTATATCAATTGCTTCGCGGTGATTATGATGATTGCTTGGGTTTTATACATCATTTTGCGCACGATTGTCGATTTTGAGCATAGTGACTTAAGGTGTTTTCATGTGGATCAGTGTTTGGATGAGGTGGTGCATTGGAGCGAAGCTATGTGGAAGTATGACCCTGCAGGTTAGATTTATGTGCTCTGTTTCTCTGATGTAAGATGGGTTCTCGGCATTGTGTGTGGTGGTACTAGTGAGCTTGCGATACAACTCGTTCATTTGAGTCATTTTCATGAATTGAGTAAGTTCGAATTGTGGCTTATTGGTGCATGGATTGTACAAATCATGGCTTTAGTCTATATTGATGTCTCAATGTCACCAGAGTAGTTGTGTTGGATTGGATGAGATCGTTGGGATCTTTAATGACTACAAACGGATTTGATTTCAACATGTTGGGAGGATAATATCGAGGTTCAACTCAAAAATTTTCTATGGTTTTTTCCAAAGGAGAAGTGGCTTCATGAATGGTTGATCTGAGAAAAGTGGTTATGGCTTATTGCATGTTTCATTTATCATTGGCAGAATATGGAAGTGTTGGAATGAGACTTTAGTTGATAAGAGATTTTCTATCGATATTCGGTTGCCGTGTGCAACTGCTGTGATTAAAAGTTATCGCTGCAAGCGTTTGAGTTATGTGGTATATCATGTAATTGCACCGAAGTTGCGAGTATGGGTTATTACAGTTTTTTTGGGATTAGTCAGAGTATATATGTGATATTTTGATCTTGTGGATGATTTTAGAAGTGGAAATGTGGTTCTAAGGTTCATGGGATAGGTTGGACTGTGAAAATTTCAGTTACATTGTGTTATCGGACCTATATAAGATAGGGTGATATGGGATCACCCCAGGTATGTTCATGGTAAGGTTATTCAGTGATTGGTTGGCTTTTGGAACAACTCTAGGCATGTTCGAGGACGAACATATGTTTAAGTAGGGGATGATGTAACGACCCGACCGGTCGTATTGATCTTTTGCACTTTTTTCGTCGGTTCTCGGGCATGGCTTGTCCCGCGTGACGTATTATGACTTATGTAAATTGCTGGTTTTGGTTTTCAGGGTAATCAGAATGAATTTGGAAGAACAGTTTTCAATTTGAAGCTTAAAATTTGAAAAGTTTGACCAAGTTTTGACTTGTTAGTAGATGACCTCAGATTGGAATTTTTATCATTTTATTAGCTCCGTTAGGTGATTTGGGACTTAGGTGTGTGATCAGAATGCATTTTGGAAGTCAGTGGAAGGTTTTGGCTTGAATTGGCGAAATTGAGATATTGGCGATTTCTGGTTGATAGGTGAGTTTGATACAGGGATCGGAATGGAATTCCAAGAGTTGCAATAGTTCCGTTGTGTCATTCGGGATGTGTGTGCAAAGTTTCAGGTCATTCGAATGTGGTTTGGATGGGGTTTTAATCAAAAGCGTAATTCGGAAGATTTTTGGAATTTTTAGGCTTGAATCAGATGTGATTTTGGTATTTTGATGTTGTTTTGAGAATTCCCAAGGTTGGAACAAGTTTGAATGATGTTATGGGATATGTTGGCATGTTCGGTTGAGGCCCCGAGGGAATCGGGTGAGTTTCAGTTGGTCTATAGGGTCATTTCATGGATTGTGGAATTGCAGAAAACCAGCTGAAATATTGCAGACAATTTGTTCTTCACGTTCGCAGTCAGGGACCCGCATTCGCGAAGGGTGTTCTTCTGAGGTTCAAATTTTTTCCGTTGTGTTCGTGTTTCGTGTGTCGCGTTCGCGACGTTATGACGTTTGATTCTCCGCATCCACGAGGTCTGTGTCGCGTTAGCATAGAGTAAGTGTAAAGCAGATGGGGTCCCAACCTTTTGTGCTTCGCGTTCTCGTAAGGAAGTCGCGTTCGCGATGGTTTGGAAAGCGGATGCTTCGCGTTCGCGTAAGGGAATTTTTGGTTAAAGTATTTTTGTGTTTCGCAAACGCAATGGCTATCCCGCGTTCACGAAGAAGGTTTTTAGAGCCTGGGCAGAATGTTTTATTAGCTCTTGTCCACGATTTTGGTGCTAACTCTCACCATTCTTGCGCAATTTTGGGAGCTTTTGAGAGGATTTGTAGAGGAATTCAAGAGATAACACCTGCAGGTAAGATTTTTGAACTCAATACTCGATCCTATGTTGATTTTCACTTGTTTAATCATGAAAAATGTGGGAATTAAAGTCTTGAATTGGGGAATTAGGGCTTGAACTTGGAGACTGTAAATTGGGAATTTGAGTTGGCAATTGAGGTCCGATTTTGATGTTCTTGGTATGTATAGACTCGTGTGAGGATGAGGATTCCATTGATGTGACTTTTATCGAATTCTGAGACGTGTCCCTAGGGGTCGGGTTTGAGCAATTTTGGGATTTTTGATGTAAGTTGAATATTTTCGAGTGGATTTTGTTCCCTTAGCATATTCTAATGGTTATATACTGGTTGTGGCTAGATTTGGAGCATCCGGAAGTCAATTCATGAGGGTAAAGGCATGGCGGGCTAGAGTTTGGACCGGATCGAGGTAAGTAATGATTGTAAATACTGTCCTGAGGGTTTGAAACTCCGGATTTCACATTGTCGTGCTATTTTGAGGTGGCACACACGCTAGATGACGAACTTGGAGTCGTGATCCGATGGTGATTGTGACTTGGTCAGTCCCATACGACTGTTAAGTCGCATAATTGATTTGAAATCTTATGATTTTCCGTATTTTAGAGATTGATATTATATTTTGGGATGTACGCAACGTTTGGGGCCTTGTGCCGACCTGTTGAGACCCTTAGGTGAATTTTACTATTTTACCTCACTCTATTTGTTTTGAAAGCATATACTCAGTCATGATTTACCTGTTTATTGTTTAAACCTGGTTTTATCACTTAAATTCTTAAAACGTGAAGACTGTTTGGGCTGAGTTCCCTATTTTACTGATGGTCCGAGTGATTGTGAGGTTGATGACTGAGATAGACCGAAGGTCTGATAGTGATGTTAATGACGGAGAGAGGTTGAGGGCCTGGTTGTGAGGATTTTATATTTATGGATCGGGTTGCACGCCTATATATATATATATATATATATATATATATATATATATATATATATGTATATGGATCGGGCTGCATGCCGCAGCGATATATTGGATCGGGCTGCACGCCACATCGATATAGCGCTTGGGCTGTAAGAGCCCCTCCGGTGTCTGCATACCCCCAGTGAGCGCAGTCGATTATATTTATGAATCGGGATGCACGCCGCAGCGATATATGGATCAGGTTGCGCGCCTCAACGGTTACTATATGGTACTTATTGAGTGTCAGTGCTGAGTGTGAGCGTTGACTGATGAGAGTTGAGTCCCGAGTGACTGAGAGGCTAAGAGGCCGAGAGGCTTCCCCGAGGGGCCGTATACATATATGAGTGATGCTTTGTCCGAAGGGCTTGTTTGAACAAATTTCTTTAAAAAACTTCCATTTTAGCTGGAGTTTTATGAGATATTCGGTATTTATTCGCTGATTTGGCTTGGTTATTTCCACTGAGATTCTTATGTTAAGAGGTGTTTATGATCCCTGTTTTGCCCGAGGGGCTGTTTACGAACTATGATTTGCCCGAGGGGCTGATTTTAGTTTTCATATCTTTTATTATAAATGGTATTCAACCCCTACGAAAACTGTTGGAAAGTATTTTCAAATGATTTTTACCAAAAGTTGGATTTAAATGAGACGATTGACTCGTATTTTGATTTGAAAGCCTGTTGTGCTTATTGAGTTTATCATAAATGTGGATACATCGTTCCCTACTGCTCAGTCTTTATTTACTCTTATTACTTACTAGTTTGGAGTACTCACATTATTTCCTGCACCTCGTATGCAGATTTAGGTATTCTGGAACCCGGTAGCGGGTGTTGATTGCTCAGATGCGGAGCCAACAAAGTTAGCAAGGTGGTTGCATGACGTTCGCATCACTGCTTCCTTCCCCTCATTTTCATCACTGTACTTAGTACATTTTTGACTATTTTTGTTGTATTCAGACCTTGGTAGATGCTCATGACTAGTGACACCCTGATGTCGGGCTTGTGTAATTATTCCGTACTTTTCTTTTAAATTTTCATCATGATATTATTGGTTTATAAATGGTATAAAAATAACTTCTATTGGAAAATGGCTGATTCAAGAGTTGTGTCGACTGGCCTAGTTTCACGATAGGTGTCATCATGACCGGGTTAGTTTTGGGTCGTGACAAATTTAAATTCCTTTTTTTTTTTGTGTGGCTAGCCTATTTATCTATTTTACCTAATGATGGACTAATGCAAATAATTAAATAATCAACTAACCTAAGAATGCACTTAACAATGTTCTAAAAAAATTTAATTTAAAAGTTAAAATGCTATGAAATTAAAATTTGAACATTTTTTATAATTTTTTTGATTTAGATATTCCTAACATGCATAACAATGCGAATAAATGCAAAACAAATAAAGAAAACTTCTAAAATTCATAAAAAGATTAAAATTATTTTTTAGTTATTTTGTAAGAAGTAATTTCACATGTAGGGCAAAACTTAGGTGCTCACACTTGCCATGTTCGAGAAAGTATCATTAGATTTTCAAGCGAAAACTTGCCATAACCAAGCAAGTACAACAGGAAAAAGACTTGGAAAAGTGATGATATCATAGAGAAATTACGAGTTAAATGGAATTTAGAAAAGGAATGAGAATATCTCATGTAGACTAGGGTTTTGGGGCATTGGGGGCTAGGGTTTGCAAATATGAGAAAGAGAAAGAGGATACAATGACGGCTGGCGGAAGGAATGGGGCTTTAGAGTTTGGGATTGAATTTATAAGTAAAAGGGGTGGGGAATAGGAACTGTTGGATAGAGGTTAATGAATGGCTATGATCAAAGGGGTCAACAAGGTCGGTTTTGGCGGGTTGTGGCCGGGTCTAACATGTAATGGGGTTTGGGTCATCTAGTCTTGGGCTCAGGGGTGATTGAGCCTCGTTTTTGGTACAAAATTTAGGCTATTACAGGGCTATTTTAAAAGCACAAAGAGTTAAATAAAAATAATTTTTTTACGAAAATATTAAACAAATATATAAAAGGATATTTTGCAAAATTAAGACTTAAATAGTAAATTAAGGTTATAAAAATAATTTCTTTTGACAAAGAAAATATAATAATAATTTTTAATTATAAAGGATATAGATAATTATTATAAATAATGCATAAATGATATAAAATGCAGTAAAATATAGAAAATACTAAAATACATATAAAGTACTATAAATACAGGTATGATATTTTAACCAAATGGTCAATCATAAATGACTTAAAAGAATAATAAATAAATTGTTTATCACTTATAAATGCTAAAATCAATCAAGTGTTTATCCAAATATTTGTAAAATATATAACAAAAATATTTGTATGTCAACCTACCATAATAACAAATTTAAATGCTATGAAGTGATAATAAATGGTGAAATCAGTATTTTGAACATACAATGGAGCAATAAATATAAAAAAATATTCAATAAATAGTATGGAAATTATTTTAAAAATATTAATAACCCATAAGACTAAATGGAAAACTCTGAAGACAAAAATTGAGTATCAGTAGTAACCACACAAGAACAGTAAACACGATCCATCACAATAGAATTCCCAACAGGTGTAGACATACAAACACGAGCATCCAAATAATCACGAGACATATCGAAATATGATGCAAAGTAGGATGACCCATATGAATAGATAGAAGCCAGATCAAATAATACTGAAGCATATCGATAACAGGTAGTAACAATACCTATAATAAAAATATATGATGTGATTGCCTCAATCCTACCAAGAAAAATATAACAACGGATCTGGCCTGCCCCTCTAGGACGACCTCTACCCGCATGTCCCCCACCTCTAGCTGGCTGTACAAGTGGTGTAGCACCTAGAGAGAATATCATAGCCTCGATATCCTACTGAGGTACGCTCATCCAAAGCCAAGGACAATCCCTCATTATATGCCTCAAATCACCACATTCATAACAATCTCTCTATGGTCGTGGCTCCTAGAACTGAGTTTGCCCCGTACGACTAGAATTACCACTGTACGAACCCCGTGTAGGAGGTGCACTAAAGGATGATTTTCCGGTACGAGTGATCTGAAATCTATGGCTAGCTAGAGTACTACATGAAACCTGAAGTGCTGATAGAACTGGTCAACTAACAAAGCCTCTACCATGACGACCCTTACCCCTAGAGGAGGCACCATTAAATCCTCCAGAACCACGAGGCTTCTTAGCCTCCCTATCCTCCCTATCCTACTCGTGGATATTCCCTATCCTCCTAGCAATCTCCACAGCCCGATGAAATGCAATCTAAGTATCCATTTCCCGTTCCATCCCAAACCTAAGGCTACACATGAGTCCCTCAACAAATCTACGGACCCTCTCGCTCTCAGTGGAGACCAAAGAAGTAACATAGCGTGATTGCTCTGTAAACCTCATAGCATATTCGGTCACAATCATACCCCTTTGGTGCAAATAATCAAACTCACTGCACAATTTGTCCATGTAGGTATATGGAATAAACTCCCCCAAGAAAATATTTGAGAATTGGGGCTACGTAGGTGGTTCTATGCTAGCTGGCCTACTCGAATCCTAAGTCTGCACCATCTGTATGCCTGCCCCGATAGCCCAAAAGTGGTAAAGTGGACCCTAATCAACTCCACCAAACCCAAGGTACATAGAAATCGATCACACTAATCCATGAAACCCTATGCATCTTCAGTAGCCCTTCCACTTAAATGGGGAGAATAAAGTCTGTGAAACTTCTCTGTCCTATTCCACTCCTAAGCAGACAAGACTAGCCCTATCTCGGGCTAAACTGCTACTACCGGCTATACACGTATAACTCTTGAATTCTGATAAACATGATCCAGCTGCTTTAATGTTAGTGTGGCAAGGGTCTAGGTTCCTCCCCCATGCTGTGAAGTAGGTGGTGCAACCAGAATTAACCCTTGCTGATTTCAAGCTATAAAATATACTTATAGTGTGAGCCAAGGTCTCCTGAAGCCTAGTGATAGCAATAGGCCCCTCAGGTGCCTGCGCAGGTCCCGCATGCTCAACATGATCACACTTTTGCTCCTCAACTGGAGATACTGGTGGCTCCACAATTGCTGCTCCAGTAGGGGCTCTAGCTACAACGCGTATCCCACCTAGGCCCCAACCTCTCATGGCTCTGACAGAGGATACTTCTGCTTGCTTAGCTGACCCAGCAAAACGTGTCCTCACCATTTGTGATAGAATAGAAGAGTAAAGGTTCAAAATTAGGGATAACCAAATCCATACATTAAAGAATGAAAAAAAGAGATGTTTTCCTAATTGTCCGTTAGCCTTTCAAAAATAAGTACATACATCTTTATACCGATCTGCAAGACTCTACTAGACTCATAGAACCTATGAGCCTAGTACTTTGAGTCACGATTCGAAATGCCTCCCAAGGTCGTGATGACACCTAACTCCCAAGGCTAGGTAAGCCAACATACAATAAGGATTCAAAATAATAAAACGAGATATAAAATGTCTGAACAACATTAATAGTAGAATAACCTCTAAGACAAAATAGATATACATAATACCAACTCCCAAAAACCGGGTAGCACAAAGTCATGAGCACTAAACCAATAAATAAAGATATCTCAAAAGTACAATATTGTCTAAATACAAAAGCAACAGTATCAAAGTAAGAGAAAGGAGATTCCAAGGGCATGCGGCGTCCATGCAACACTATCTTAAATCCTGTCAATCAACAATAAACTCACTCCCTAGATCAGCTGTTGCTAACACCGAGATCTATAAAAAAATATGCAGAAGTGTAGTATGACTAAAAGACAATATATAATTAGTAAGTATCAAGACCGACCTTGGTGAAATACTGACAAGGTTCAAGTTATGCGATATTCACAAAGTATATATATATATATATATATATATATATATAATAGCTTGCAATAAGGATATAACAAGTTACAATACCATCAATTCAATAGATATGAGATATCAACTTAACATAAATAAATTCATCTTGACACTCAAATAATCAAGTAATAACAAAGGCATAAGTTAGCAGGTTAAGTACAACGTGAAAACATGTAAAATTCACGACAAAGCATAAAGAATTCACTTGCATGATCAAGAATGCCACCTTTATACTTCACTCATCCTCCACCAAGAATGCCCCTCTTATACTCCACTCATAATTAATCGAGAATGTCACCTTTATACTCCCCATCTAAATCAATCACATCAATTAAAGTACCACAATCCCGGTGTACGCCATCAAGAGAGAAACATAAGAGGGTGACCTAAGGGGGATGGATCCACATCTACACGCTGCACGACAAAAACCTCGTGCCATAATGATAGGCGCACGATAAATATCTCGTGCCCTAATAATAACAATATCATCATAACTACACGTTAAAGACCTCGTGCCAAAATATTATCACACCATAATATCCTGTAAGGTCTCCTAAAATTTCACCTAGAACCCGGGGTTTCGTGGCACTGAGGTAGAGTAACGTAATTGAGGATTGTAGAAATTCTTTGTGTCTCGCAATCTCATCGCGTACAGACTTTTGGGGAGCTAAAGAAAAATATTTACAGAATAAGGCATTTCTGTGATCCATTATGTGACCGCAAAACTACTCCACGGATCACAGATCCGTCGAGGAGGGAAGCAAAAAAAAAGGCCAATTTTGGAGGTTGTTTTGCGGTCAGCTATGCGACCACATAATCGTTTCGCGGGCTGCACTTTTATCACAGAATTGGCATGAATAAATTGGCGGGTGATTCTGCTATCCATTTCACGGCCGCAAAACTGATCTGTGGAAAGCAGACCTGATTGCAGACTGATCTAGGGTAGCCCAGTTTTTGGCATTATTTTGATGCCTATATATGCGGTCTACCCTACGACTGCAGAGCTAAGTTCAGAGGCTCCATTTTCCTATTTTTATAACCCGACCCTGCTTTAATAAATAGACTCAAAGGAAGATTTTTGAAGAGGAATTCTGCCATTTTAGAGAGATGGAAGTATTTTAGATAGAGAGGAGGAATCCCTAAGTGCATGGTTTACTAATCTTTTCTCAAGTATTGAAGAATTCTAAAGAAAAACTCACAAGGTCTTCATCCAAGAGGCAAGGTTCCATACTCCAGTCTTTAATTTGAAGTTTGGGGTAGAAGATGGGTAATAGGGAGTGTGATTCTTAGGTATGAGGGTGTTATCTATGCATGCATGTACCAACAAAGTTGCGGGAAGGTTGTTGAGCTCAAAAGGGTGGATATTGAGTTGTGGGATGAAGGAATCCACCGTAGGAGGACCTTGAGATCATAATGCATGCCTAGTGTTTGATAAAATGCTCAAATGAGCTGATCCCCCGAGTATATTCCTAATTACGGTTCAATTTTTTTATGTTTCTAAATAGATTTAGGTTGCTAGTATTTCCTAATTACGAGGTACGTTGGCTAAACTCCTCTCGTAGAATCGAAGCTCATGATGTCCTCGTAAGTTGTAGTTATGATTGGCTCAAGCTCTTAGGTCTCATGTTCCGAGTTGTTGCTTATAAGTTTAACTATTCCGAATAAACTCTGTGTCGAAAGATATATGTTCAAAATGTGCTTCGAATGCTCATATCATATTGTGTTATCCTTCGAGAATGTATTTAAATGTGACCATGTGTTGAAATATTATCAATTCAATTATGTCTCAATCGCTAGTTATTAGGCCAAATTGTGGAATAAAACTCAATGTGGCTAAGACTCTTATTTGCTCATATGTGTACTAAATGTTGTGATTAGAGATGCCTTATTGTTGATAATCCATGATGATGTTTGAAAGTCAAAGTGGTGAACATGAAATATGAAATACGGCCGACGTGCCAAGAATGATATTACATTTGTGGCTACTATGCCAATGAAATGAAAAGATGAGTAAAAGACTATGACATGAGCTGAAACTCATTTATATAATAAATATTTGGGAGTATCGTTAATCACCAAGGAAGGGTAGATTGAAATAACCTAATCCCGAAACTACATGTGCCGGTGTAGGACTGGATTGTGATTATTCCCCTTATTTGAGATGAAAATGATATGACGACATTATTCTCCTTAAATGGGATTAGATGAATGCTAGCGAAGGGTTATGTCAACCCACACGACATTGTGGTAAGATGACCTAGCCAATCGGGTCGAGATTGGATGCCATGCCGCACATATTGTGGTGATTGTGTTTAAGGTTGTAATTGAGATTTTGATTTTGATTGTGATTGGATATCTTTGGGTGAGGTGACCTAGCTGACCGGGCTGTGATTGGACTCCATGCTAAACACACGGTGGTATATCGGTACTAAAGATCTTCCAACTTAAAATACGTAAACTCACTTAAAATCTTATCTTGCTCCTAACCTGATATCTTGGTATTGTTTGAGGCTCACATTGATTCTATGATTATTCTTCCTTGTATTATTGCTCGTTCTACTGAGAGGGTGTTTAGTCATTCATACTACTAACGTCTCTTTTTTCGAGGGAATTGCATCTTTAATGGATGTAGGTGATTCCACATCAGGCGACATTGATAAGTGATAGTAGTTCACCCTCTTCCCAACTGACTTGGTGAGGCCCACCAAATTTTAGGGTCACGTATCTTTGTTCCTTGTGTATTATGTTTGAGGTATAGCTGGGGCCTTGTTGCAGGTACTATCATAGTACTCTTTTGTATCTATTAGAGGCTCCGTAGATATGTTGTGGGTTGTATATTGGTATTGGGAAAGTCAAACTAGTAATGTTGTATTTGAATCACTTGTTTCACTAAACTATGAAAGTGTATGTATTTTGAGCTTTATAAATAACATAACTAATGGTAGTGAACTGGTATTGATCACTTGACCTCCTCATTGTATAATTAATGAAATATATCTTCTCTTTATTCATGGGTGAGTTCGGTTAGAAGGTATTGTACAGGCTTGCTCGACCGGGTTATCTCGGTTTAGTAGCAGTCGAACTCTCCGGGGTCGGGGCATAACAAACTTGGTATCAGAGCCTAAGGTTTTAAAGTATCCTAGGATGTCTCAAAGTCGTATCTTGTAGAGTCCTTCTTATCGGTGTGTTGTTGACCACATCTATAATTAGGAGGCTACTTGGGCATTTAGGAATGACACCTTTCTTTGATGTTCTAGATCGTGTGATAGAGCTGATTATAAGATTGTTCCTCTTTTAACTCGTGCATCTCTGATTTTTAGTACATGGTGCATAGGAAGAAGGCAAGAACTGACCAAGGAGCCAATGACACCCCAGGAGTTGCAGTTGATTCTACACTTCATAATGCAGGTGAGCACCTGAGGGGTGAGGATATTCCCCTAACTACTATACTACCTGATTCTACAACTCCTACTCAGTCTGCACCAATTTCTACACCTACTGAGGGTGCAACAATTCCTCCGACTGATATTCTAGTTCCACCTCCTGCCACAGCTCCCGGTCTCGGTATTTCTGAGGGGGACATTAGGGGAGCCATATAGACGTTGGCTCAGATAGTGGCTTCCCGTCCCAAAGATCGAATGTTGCACCTAATTCTTCTAGTCTACCAGGGGATTCTGCTAGTTCTACGGTGAAGAAGTTTCATCAGTTAGATCCTGTAGTGTTCACATGTACTAATACCGAGGAGGACCCCCAGGACTTCATTGATGAGATACACAAGAACCTTCGAGTTATGCGTACTACTGAGATAGAAGTGATGGAGTTAGTTTCCTACCTCCTAAAAGAGGTGGCATATTCTTAGTTTGAGTTGTGGGAGGAGTCCCGTATGGAGGGGAGCTCTCTGGCGAGGTGGAGTCAGTTTGTCGATGCTTTCATTGATCATTTCTTGCTTGAAGAGACTAAGGCAGCCTATGTCGATGAGTTTGAGAGCCTGGGGCAAGGTGGTCTGAGTGTGTGGGAGTATCATATGCGATTCATCCACCGGTTTATGCAGGGCCTCAGCCCCTTAGTTATTAATGAGGCCGCTACATCTTCCTTGAATTATGATACGAACTATGGGAAGATGGTGGCACTTTCTCAAGACACAGAGAACCGCAAATTGAAGAATAGAATGAAGCGAGAGGGTAGCAATAAGGCCAGATTCGTGGGCAACTTTGGTGGTTCTTTTGGTGGTGGTGGTAGGTCGATATTCAGGGAGGGTTATCTGGGACATCCCTGTCCTTTGCTCAGTCTTCAGTTAGTGCATAGCCATCAGAGACTAGTCAGCAACAGTAGATCCATTTTAGGCTCGATCAGGGCAACATGGGATCCTACCAGAAGGGTCGCCCTGGTGCAAGATTGCAGTGGTAGAGGAGGCCCCATGCCCTGGGTGTGGGAATATACACTTAGGGGCCTGCTATATGGACCTACTATATGATGCGGGTACATATTGAGGGGCCACATTAAGAGGAATTATTGTTCGTCCCTGCATAGTATGGGTAGGGGCACGACACAACTAGCCAGTTCTGCAGCTAGTACAGCCGTAACACCTCTTCCAGCTCGAGGCACTCCAGCACCCGCATGGCATAGTGTAGCTAGGGGTGGTACACCGAGTTCGAGAGGACCTAGTCTTTTCTATACTTTGAGGGGTTTCCAAACTTTAGAGGCTTCTCCAGATGTTGTCATAGGTATATTGACAGTCCAATCTCATGATGTATATGCCCTTATTGATCCCATTTCCACTTTTTCACATGTTACTCCTTATGTTGCTATGGAATTTGGGATAGAACTAGAACAAAATTGTTTGCTCAAGAACATGTGATGTTTTGAAGAATGACAAATGAACTCAGTCATGAATTAGGTCCATCTTGTGAAGCACAATCATGATCAACCTATACATATGAGATGCACGTGAAGGAGATAAGTCCTACTGATCAAGCAGCAATATCTCATGATCTGATCAAAAAGGTTGCATATTGGATAACGGGAGAAAGTCTCCTTATAGGAAGAGAACACAATCCAGATAAAGATAGTGTTGGAGTTTGAGATCTTCAAGGACTCAACTATGATAGAAGATCATCAATTGAGTTCAAATCAAACTCTAATTACTAACCTATTAAAAGATAGTGATTGTTCTCTTTTATAGGAATTGCACAAACGTAGAAGTTAAACTAAATTGAGGGAAAAAGAGTAAGGCGATTTTGCAAGCAATTTATGTGAGACTTGAGTGTGCAATCCTGAAGCTACTTGAACAATATAGAAAAACCAATTCCATTGTGTCTTTCTTTTATTCTAGTTCAATTGTAGTAGGTGATTTATAATTGTACCCTTCATCTTTCATAGAAGAATTTGTATTAGTTACTTAGAGTTTTCAAGTTAAATTTAACTTGAAGTTGTCACAGCAGTTGAGGTTATGTGCGACAACGGTATTAGAGTTAATCCTTAAGTTTACAAAGAGTTTTTGTAAATGCTGTTTTGGCTCAGTGATTTTAGTGGAAGTTTGGGAAAATCCTACTGCGTAGTAGGTCGTGGTTTTTTCACCTTTTGAGCCAGGTATTTTTCACGTAAAAATCTCTGTGTTCTTTATTTTATGTACTTATTATTCCACAAGCAGTGGTAGTTAGAACACCTAGAAGAACCAGGTTCCTTTGGAGCGAAAATTGGGTATCACACAAATCACCCCCCCCCCCATTTTGTGTTATTAACGTTTAGAACATCAAACTTCATAACCCGTCCTCTGTATCTACTTCGGTTGGTGAGTCTATTGTGGCCACGCAGGTTATAGGGATTATGTTGTCACGGTGCGTGGTTGAGACACCAGGGCCGATCTCATTGAATTGAGGATGGTTTATTTTGATTAAATAATGGGGGCCGGACTAGCTTTATCCATGTTTTCCCCAGCTTGATTGCTGAACCAGAATTGTTAGGTTTGAATTTCTAGATAAGCTAGTTATTAAATGGAAAGGGAACGATGTGTTGCTGAAGGGTAGGTTTATTTCTCACCTTAAGTCCACAAAAATGATCAATAATGGGTGTGTTTACCATTTGGTTTGGGTTACGGAAACCAATGCGGAGGCACCTACACTTGAGTCTGTTCAAGTTGTGATTGAATTTCCGGAGGTATTTCTTGATGAGCTCCCTAGAATTTCACCGACAGAGAGATTGATTTTGGGATTGATGTGATGCCAGGAATGTAGCCTATATCTATTCTACCCTACAGAATGGCACTGATGGAATTGAATGAACTAAAGGAACAATTAAAGGATTTGCTAGAGAAAGGTTTTATCCGGCCAAGTATGTCATTGGGGCGCACTGGTCCTCTTTGTAAGGAAGAATGATGGGTCACTGAGAATGTGTATTGACTATTAGCAGCTAAACAAGGTCATGATCAAGAATAAGTACTCGTTGCCAAGGATAAATGACTTGTTTGACCAATTGTATGGTGCTAAGTACTTCTCCAAAATTGATTTAAGACCCGGGTATCACCAATTGAATATTAGGGACATGATACCCCAAAAACAACTTTCAGGACCCAGTATAGGCACTTTAAGTTTCTGGTAATGTCTTTTGGGCTAACAAATGCCCACACAGCTTTTATGGATCTTATGACTCGAGTCTTCAAGCCTTTCCTCGACTCTTTTGTGATAGTGTTCATTGACGATATCCTTGTATATTCACGAAGTCGAGAGGACCATGCCGATTATCTCAGGGAAGTTCTGCAGACTCTGCATCATCATAAGTTGTACGTGAAGTTTTCAGAGTGTGAATTTTGGCTTGAATCTGTCATGTTCTTGGGTGAAATCGTCTCTAGAGAAGGAATTAAGGTTGATCCTCAGAAGGTTGCAGATGTGAAGAATTGGCCTAGAACTACAAATCCAACAGAGATCCGTAGTTTCTTGGGCTTAGCTGGGTATTAGAGGAAACTTGTGGAATGTTCTCTACTCTTACCTCTACGTTAACTAAATTGACGCATAAGGCAATTACGTTCCAATGGTCAGATGCTTGTGAAAAGAGCTTCCTAGACTTGAAATCAAGATTGACTACAACACCAATGTTGACCTACCATAGGGTACAAACGGGTTTGTGGTATATTATGATGCTTCAAGGATCGGACTTGGGTGTGTATTGTTGCAACATGGCAAAGTGATCTTATATGACTCTAGGCAACTCAAGAATCATGAGAATAACTATCCAAAACATGACTTGGAGCTTGTGACGATGGTATTTGCATTGAAGAATTGGCATCATTATTTGTATGGGGTCCATGTGGATATATTCACGAACCATAAGAGCCTTCAATATATTCTCAAATAGAAGGAATTAAATATGAGGTATAGAAAATGGCTTGAGTTACCCGGGGATTATGACATCGATCTCCTATATCATCTGGGAAGGCTAATTTTGTGGAAGATTCTCTTAGTCGGAAATCTATAGGTAGTTTGGCTAGCCTGGAAGCATATCAAAGACCATTCTCCAAGGAAGTCCATCAGTTAGCTAGTTTGGGAGATCGTCTTATGAACTCTAGTGAAGGACAGTAATTGTGCAAAATAGGGCTGAATCATTGCTTGTTGTGGAGGTCAAGGAAAAGCAATACGACGATTCGTTGTTGTACAATTGAAGGAGGGGATTCATAAACATAAGGCCAAAGCCTTTTATCTTGGCATGGATGATGGTACACTAAGGTACCAAGGGCAATTATGTGTTCCAAATATGGATGATCTCCTTGAATTAATCATAATTGAGGCTCACACTTCTAGGTATTCTGTGCACCCGGGCTCTACAAAGATGTATCATGATCTTAATAAAGTCTACTGATGGAATAATATGAATAGGAATGTAGTGGACTTTGTGGCAAGATGTCCGAATTGTCAGCAAGTAAAAGTCGAACACAAAAGGCCAGTAGGTTGGCACATAACATAGAAATTCCAATGTGGAAGTGAGAGATGATTAATATGGACTTTGTGGCCCTGCACCCCTCGCAATTTTTACTCGACTTGGGTGATTGTGGATCGACTCAAAAAATTAGCACACTTCTTACTTGTTAAGGCTATCGACACAGCGGAATAATATGCTTAGTTGTATATCAACGAAATAGTTAGGTTGCATGGTACTCTAATTTATATCATTTCTGGTCAGGGCGCACAGTTCACGGCTAATATTTGGTAGAAAACTTTGCAAGGTTTGGGTACTCGGGTGAATCTTAGTAAAACCTTTCATCCACAGACCGATGGGCAGGCAAAGTGAACCATTCAGACGCTCGATGATATATTGTGTGCTTGTGTTCTTGATTTTAAGGGTAGCTAGGATGATCATTTGCCGCTCATAGAATTTTCCTACAATAACAATTATCATGCTAGCATTCAGATGGCACCATTTGAGGCTTTATATGGTAGAATATATGGATCTCCCATTGGATGGTTCGAGAATTGGGAAGCAGAGTTGATATGGCCAGACTTCGTCCATTGGGCTCTGGAGAAGGTTAAGATCATTACAGAACGGTTGAAAACTGTTCAGAGTTGTCAGAAGTCCTATTGGATGTGCGTCGCAGGGATTTGGATTTTAAAGAAGATGATTGAGTATTCTTGAAGTTTAACCCCATGAAGGTTATGATTTAGTTTGGTAAGAAAGGAAGTTGAGTTCGAGGTATGTCGTACCATACAGAATCATTCAAAGGATTGGTCGGGTAACTTACAAGCCTGAACTACATCTAGAGATGTCTTTGGTAAACCTGGTATGTCATATATCCATGCCCATCACTTATTATTCCAGTTGAAATTATTGAGGTTAATGAAGAATTGACTTATGAGAAGATTCTAGTTGCCATTCTTGATATGCAGGTTTGAAAGCTGAGAAAATTGCCTCCGTGAAAGTGCTATGGAAAAATGAGTAGGCCGAAGAGGCCACCTGGGAGGCCGTGGAAGATATGAAGAAGAAGTACCCTCATTTTTTTGATAGCTATCCAATTAAGTAGTCATGTTCTATGAAAATGTTGAGAGCTTACCTTCTGTGAATTGTGTATCAATTGTACAATTGATGTTAAGGGTGTTCCTTTCTGGTAATATATATTGCTTATGAGGCCACGTTTGGTGCTGTGTTCATGTTATGTTGCATCGTTGAATTATGTATATGATGCTAGGATTGGTTTCTGGGATCCTCTGACACGTGGATTGGCCCAGTTATAAGGGAAGATCTGGCAAAGGTTTTGGAAATTTAGGGAGTTAGTAGGAATTTAGAGTTGTTGTATGAAGTAATAGTTAAGTCAGATTGGATGCTAATGGTGAATTTTGACCCTCATTCAAGGAAGAACGATCTTAAGCAGGGGAGGATGTAAGGCCTCGTGAAATTTCACCTAGAACCCGGAGTTTTATGGCACCGAGGTAGAGTAACGTAATTGAGGAGTAAACCCCCTAAAAAAAGATCTGAGAATTGGGACTACGTAAGTGGTTCTATGCCAGATGGCCTACACGAATAATAAGTCTGCACCATCTGTATGCCTGCCCTGACAAATCAAAAGTGGTAAAGTAGACCCCGTTCGACTCCACCAAACCCGAGGTACGCAAAATACGATCAAACTAATCCAAGAAACCATGTGCATATTCAATAGCCCTTCCACTGAAATGGGAAGGACGATGTCTATGAAATCTCTCCATCCTATTCCACTCCTCAGCAGACAAGACTAGCCCTATCTTGGGTTAAATGGCTACTACCCGTTGTATGGGTATAACTCTCGGAGTATGATAAACATGATCCAGCTTCTTTGATGTTCATGCTGGCAGGAGTCTACGTTCCTCCCCCACGCTGTGAAGTAGCTGGTGCAATCGGAATCAACCCTGGCTGAGTCAAGCTCTAAAATATATTTATAATGTGAGCCAAGGTTTCCTGATGCCCATGGATAGCAATAGGCCCCTCAGGTGCTTGAGCGGGTCCCACCTGCTCAACATGATCACTCTTCTACTCCTTAGCTGGAGCTAACCCAGCAAAATGTGTCCTCACCATTTGTGAGAGAATAGAAGAATAAAGGTTCAAATATATGGATAAAGAAATCCGTACAATAAAGAATGAAAGAAAGAGATGTTTTCCTAACTATCTGTTAGCCTCTCAAAAATAAATACATACGTCTCTGTACCAATCCATAAGACTCTACTAGACTTATAGAACCTATGAACCTAGTGCTCTGATACCAACTTATAACGACCCCGAAAAGCCTTCCAAGGTCGTGATGACACCTAACTCCCAAGGCTAGGTAAGCCAACACACAATAGGAATTCAAAACATTAAAACAAGATATAAAATGCCTGAATAACATTAATAGTAGAATAAACTCTAAGCCAAAATAGTGGTACAAGAATAAACTCTAAACAAGAATTCAAAGCATTAGTTATACAAAGATTATTTCTTATGCATTGTTTGGTGTGGTGTATTAAAAATTAAAATGCATTGAATAATTTTAAAAAAATTTAATTGTTTATAAAAATTCCCTCCATATTCTTTAACTTAAGGGACTTTAAGGATAATTTTGTCTTTAACCATACTAATGCATGCATTAATAGACTTTGTATTGCTAATGCCACGGTTTTCTATGCATTAGCTATACATAGGATAATACCAAATAAAGTGTATAACTAATGCTTGTACTAGTTATACATAGGTTGAAAAAGTGTACCAAACAAAGCATTACTAATACACAAAGCTAATGCATGCGTTATTTTCTCTAACACACTCTACCAAACGACCTCTTAGTCCCTAAATGAGAGTTTAAGTCTTAGAAATTGGATCGTAGTCAGAATAGTGTGAAGATGGGTCCGGAATGGAATTTAGACAATTTTGTTAGCTCTGTTAGGTTATTTCGGGCTTAAGGGCGTGTCTAGATTATGTTTTGGAGGTCTGTAGCTCATTTAGGTTTGAAATGCCGAAAGTTGAATTTTTAGAGTTTTTGGACCGGTAGTGAAATTTTGATATCGGGTTCGTAATCCTATTCCGAAAGTTTGAATTGGTCTGTAGTGTTGAATATGACCTGTGTGCAAAATTTGGGGTCAATCGGACGTGGTTTGGTTTGTTTCGGCATCGGTTGTAGGATTTTGAAATTTCAAGTTCATTAAGTTTGGATTGGAGGGTGGTTCATGATTTTAACATTGTTTGGTGTGATTTGAGGGCTCGATTAAGTTAGTATGGTGTTTTATAATTGGTTGGTATGTTTGGTTGAGGTCCCGGGGGCCTCGGGTGTATTTCGGATGCTCAACGGGTCATTTTTGGACTTATAAGGATGGCAGATTTGCTAGTTTGTTTGTTGCAGATAATTGTACTTTGCGTCTGCGAAAGGAGATCGTATTAGTGAAGGCTGGCTAGTGAAAGTATCGCGAACGTGAGGAGCGGAGCACGTTCGCGAAGAGGAAATACGAAGCAGCTGGGGACGCCAGGAAGTTGCTCTACGCGTTCACGAGTAAGGCGTCGTGTTCGCGAAAGTCTTGGCAGCTCAAGATACGCGTTCGCGAGTGGACCCTCGCATTTGCGAAAAAGGAAATTTTGCCAGTGGGATTTTGTTCATTGCATTCGCGATAGTGGTCTCGCGTTTGCAAAGAAGAACGCATCTGGGTAGAATTTAAATTCCAAAATCGAGCGTTTGAGTTCATAACTCAAAAGTTGGATTGAGAGCTCGGTAGTAGGCGAAATTTGGAGAGATTTTCGGAGGAAGTTTGTGGGTAATGATTCTTAACTCCCTTTTGATTATATCCCCTTAATCGAAACATGAATTCATCATCTAATTTCGGATTTAGGGTGAAAAGTTGGGGGAAATTGTGAAAAGTTCTTAGGCCTAATTTTGGAATTTTGACCGAGACTTTGGGTATCGGATTTGAGTAAATTTGGCATGGGTAGACTCGTGAGTGAATGGGTGCTCGTAATTTGTCACTTTTACCCGATTCCAAGACATGGGCCTGGGGAGGATGTTTGGGTATTTTTCTATTTTTCTTGCCTTAGATGATTTCATTAGCTAAATTAGTTGTTTGTAGTTGTATTCTTGTTATGATATTGATTTGATTATATTTGGGCCAGTCGGAGTTGGATACTCATGCCAAGAGAGCGATTTCGAATTGATTTGATCTTGATTTGAGGTATGTGGGGTGCCTAATCTTGTGTGGGGGAACTCCCCTTAGGATTTTGGTATTGTTGTTATATGAATGTTGTGTACGTGAGGTGACGAGTGCGTACATGTGCGAATTGCTGAAAAACCCTATTTCTTTAAGTAAATATCTATGTTTTCTTTTAACTGAGCAACACTAGTATATGAAGCCTCCTGTTTAACTTAGGAAAGAATGCTTATGTGACTTAACTGTATTACCTGCTTTAACTGCTTACTTGGATTTTGTGTAGCATTATAGAGTAGAAATTTCCCGTTTTCCTGATACGAACTTGAATAGAATTGTAGTATTCTTTCTTGAGACTATTGTGTATTTACTTTGGGATTACGGATCGATATTCCGGGAGACCCCCCTGCACATTTATAATTGGGACTACGGGACGATATCGAGATCCTCCTGTACTGGATAATTACTTTGGGACTACAGATCGGTATTCCAGGAGATTCACCTACATATTTACAATTTGGACTACGAGACGATATCCCAGGAGATCCTCTGCACATTTATGTTTGGGACTACAGGACGTTATCCTGGGAGATCCCCTGTTGCTATCTATGTGTATTGAGTTATTTCTTTCTGTGATTTCATCTTTATTGACTGTTAGCATTTAATTATACTGTCTTATTTTATATTGTTTTATCTTGTTATATATATATCTGACCTGATCTCATCACTACTCGACCAAGGTTAGGCTTGGCACTTACTGGATACCGTTGTGGTGTACTCATGCCCTTTCCTGCAAATGTTTTTGTGTGCAGATCCAGGTTCTTCTGCTCAGCCATACTATCCGTGAGGGGAGGCGATTCAGAGACTTCAAGGTATATCTACCGCATCGGCAGACCTTGAAGTTCCTCTCTATTCTCCCTTCAGTTATAGGATTTTCCCTGTATTTCCTTTGTTATTAGACTTCTGGAGTTAGAAAACTTATGTATTTTTCTTAGCTTGTGATTAATGAGATTCCGGGTTTTGAGAGTGTTATTATTGGTTGAGAGTGTTATTATTGTATATGATGAGTGGCATATTCAACACTTTATCTATATATATACCTGTTAGATAATTAGTTTGTACTTTTAAATTCTCGTTTTCGCAAATTGCTTGGCTTACCTAGTCGTAAAGACTAGGTGCCGTCCCAACAGTTCACGGAGGGAGAACTTGGGTCGTGACAAGTTGGTATCATAGCTCTAGGTTCATAGGAGTCATGAATCATAAGACGATTTATTAGAGTCTCGCAGATCGATACGGAGATGTCTGTACTTATCTTCGAGAGGCTATGTAGCTTTTAGGAAAATTCCACTTCATTTGATTTCCTTGTCGTGCGAGATTTTTTACATCAAACCTCTAAACCTCTATCTTTTATTCTCTCACAAATGGTGAGGACACATGCTACTAGAGATGACCAGGCACCCACACCCCCTACTAGAGTTGCTAGAGGTCAGGGAAGGGGTAGAGGCCTTGGAAGCTCATGTGGTGTAGATAGAGCACCCACGCGATCTACCACTAGGAGCCACTTGCAGCTCCAGCCGGATCCCAGGCACCTGATGCACCTACTGCTCCTACTACTCCAGCTCTCCAGGAGACCTTTGCACAGTTCATGAGCATGTACACCACTTTAGCTCAGGTAAGGTTGATTCCCCTTGCTGCAGACATATCCTAGGCCGGGAGAGAAGCAAAGACTCCCGACGCCTGCACCCCAGAGCAACGGGTTTAGGTTGATCAGATGCCAGAGGTTATGCCGGTACCGCCTGTAGCCCCAATTCAACCCGAGGATAGGGCATCAGATTTGGAAGAGGAGCTGGGGAGGGTTGAGAGGTTCAAGAAGTACAGCCTCCTACATTCAGTGGTCTAGCATCAGAGTATGCTCTGGGATTTCTAGAGGAGTGCTACCGTATCCTCCGTACCATGGGTATATCAGGATCAAGTGGGGTTTCTTTCACTACCTTCTAGCTTTAAGGAGCAGCCTGTTAGCGGTGGCGTACTTTTGAGTTGGACAGTCCAGCTGAGGTAGCTTCCCTTACTTGGACCCAGTTTTTAGATATGTTCTTGAGGGAGTATGTTCCTCAGAGCCTTAGGGACGCATGGCGCACATAGTTTGAGCATTTGCGCCAGGGTACTATGACTGTTTCATAGTATACTATCCGTTTCAACGACTTGGCTAGGCATGCACGGGCCTTGGTTTCTACAACTCGTGAGAGTGTTCGCTGGTTTATTGAGGGGCTCATTCCTAGTATCAGCACTATCACGATCCGGGAGTTGGAGATGGATATTTCTTATCAGCAGGTGGTGAGCATTACTAGGAGAGTAGAGGGCATACTTGCTCAGGATAGAGAGGAGAGAGAGGCTAAGAGGTCTTGAGAGTTTGGCCATTATTCTGGTGCTCGTGCTCCAGCTGCAATTCGTCATGGTAGGGGCTATATGAGTCACCCCGTTCATTCAGCTCTTCCAGCAGCTAGTGGTATTCCAGCTCATCCTAGACCTCAGGATCCTTATTATGAACCTTCTATATCTAGTGCACCTCCTTCATGGGGTGATTCAGTGGTCAGTCCATTAGAACTGGCTCGAGACAATCACAGGCGACACGCCCTCCCAAAGCTTGTTTTGAGTGTGGCAATACCCGTCATATGGTGAGGGATTGCCCTAGAGTTAGCAGGGGTGCACCTCTACAGCCTTCTCAGCCACAGCGTGCTCCGCCAGGTCCTGAGGCTATGATTGCAGCCCCGGCTGCCACCCCACCTCCTCAGCCAACCCGAGGTGGAGGTCGGGGTGGTAGGGGTAGTCCTAAAGGAGGAGGTCAGGCCAGATACTATGCCTTTCCTACCCATACTGAGGTTGTTGCCTTTGATCCAGGCTCCACTTCTTCTTACGTGTCCTCTTAGTTTACCCTACATTTGAGCGTATCTCGGGATTCCTTGGGTTCCGCTGTTTATATTTCTACTCATATGGGAGATTCTCTTTTTGTGGATCGCGTTTATCGATCATGTTTGGTTGCTCTTAGTGGTTTTAGGACCAGAGCCAATTTATTAGTGCTCAGCATGGTAGATTTTGATGTTATCTTGGGCATGGACAAGTTGTCACCACATTATGTTTTTGTTGATTGTCACGCCAAAATCGTAACGCTGGATATGCCAGGTGTACCACGAGTAGAGTGGAGGGGTACTTTAGATCGCACTACCAGTAAAGTTATTTCATTTCTTTAGGCTCAACGAATGGTTGAGAAGGGGTATGACGCGTATATAGCCTATGTGAGAGATATCAGTATTGATACCCCTAAAGCTGATTCAGTCCCAGTAGTGAGAGATTTTCTTGATGTGTTTTCAGTAAATCTTTCAGGAAAGCTGCCTGACAGAGATATTGATTTCTGTATTGATTTCTTGCCGCACACTCAGCCCATTTCTATTCCTCCTTATCATATGCCTCCTCCTGAGTTGAAGGAGTTGAAGGAGCGATTACAGGACTTTCTTGATAAGGGTTTTATTCGGCCTAGTGTGTCACTTTGGGGTGCTCCAGTCTTGTTTGTGAAGAAAAAGGATGGTTCTATGCGTATGTGCATCAATTATCGCCAGTTGAACAAATTTATAGCTAAGAACCGGTATCCTTTACCTCGTATAGATGACATGTTTGATCAGTTACAGAGTGCTCGAGTGTTTTCTAAGATTGACTTTTCTTTAGGTTATCATCATTAGAAGATTCGGGAGCCAGATATCCCGAAGACTGCTTTTAGGACTCGGTATCGTCATTATGAGTTCCTTGTTATGTCATTTGGGCTGACCAATGCCCCAGCAACATTTATGCATTTGATGTACAGTGTATTTTGACCATATCTTGACTCATTCTTCATTGTCTTTATTGATGACATTCTGGTATACTCCCAAAATGGGGAAGATCATGAGAAGCATCTGAGGACAGTGCTTCAGACCTTGAGAGAAAAGAAATTGTATGCGAAGTTCTCAAAATGTGAGTTCTGGTTGGATTTATGGCGTTCTTGGGTCACGTAGCATCGAGTCAAGGGATCAAGGTGGATTTGAAGAAAGTAGAAGTAGTGTAGAATTGTCCCAGACCATCCTCAACTACAGAGATCCGTATTTTTCTTGGCTTGGCGGGCTACTACCATCGATTTGTTGAGGGATTTTTATCTATTGCAGCACCTATGACCAGGATGACCCAGAAGGGTGCTTCGTTCAAGTGGACAGATGAGTGCAAGGAGAGCTTTCAAAATCTCAAGACAGCTTTGACTACATACCCGTTATTGATATTGACTACAGGTTCAAGGTCTTATATTGTCTATTGTGATGCCTCAAGGATTGACCTTGGAGAGGTATTGATGTAGAATGGTAGGGTGATTGCCTACGCGTCCAGACAACTAAAAGTGCATGAGAACATTTATCATGTCCATGTTCTCGATTAGTTGCTATTATTCACGCCTTGAAGATCTGGCATCATTATTTATACAGTGTTCCTTGTGAGATCTAGACTGATCACCGGAGTTTGCAACATTTATTCAAGTAGAAGGACCTTAATTTGCATTAGAGGAGGTGGTTAGAGCTACTTAAGGATTATGACATCTCTATATTGTACCACCTGGGAAAGGCCAATATGGTGGCCGATGCTTTGAGTTGCCGGGCAGAGAGTTTGGGGAGTTTGGCTTATCTACCAATAGTAGAGAGGTCCATAGTGATGGATGTTCAGGCCTTAGCCATCCAGTTTGTGAGATTTGATATTTCGGAGCCCAGACGGGTTCTAGCTTGTGTGATTTCTCGGTCTTCCTTGTTTGAGCGTATCAGAGAGCGTCACTATGATGACCCCCATTTGCTAGTCCTCAAGGACAAGGTTTTGCATGGTGATGCTAGAGAAGTAACCATTGGTGATGATGGGGTATTGAGGATGCAGGGTCGTATATGTGTACCCAATATTGATGGGTTTCAGGAGTTGATTCTAGAGGAGGCCCACAGTTCGTAGAATTTCATCCATCCTGGTGACGCGAAAATGTATTAGGATCTGAGGTAGCACTATTAGTGGAGGAGGAAGAAGAACGATATAGATGGATTTGTAGCTCAATGTCTCAATTTTCAACAGGTAAAGTATGAGCATTAGAGACCGGGTGGCCTGCTTCAGCAGATAGAATTTTCGGAGTGGAAGTGGGAGCGGGTCACCACGGACTTCGTAGTTGGACCTCCACGAACTTTGCGGAAGTTCGATGCCATTTGGGTGATTGTTGATGGGCTGATCAAGTTTGTGCACTTCATTCCTATGTGTACCACTTATTCTTCAGAGCGGTTGGCGGATATTTATGTGCGAGAGATTGTTCGTCTCTATGGTATTCTAGTTTCTATCATTTTAGACAAAGGTACTCAATTCACATAACGGTTCTGGAGAGCCGTACAACATGAGTTGGGTACTCGGGTGGATTTGAGCATAACATTTCACCCCAGACAGAATGATAACCCGAGTGCACTATTCAGATTCTTGAGGATATGCTCTGTGCATTTGTGATGGAGTTTTGAGGTTCTTAGGATTAGTTCTTACCACTAGCGGAGTTTGATTACAACAATAGTTATCAGTCCAGCATTCAGATGGCGCCGTATGAGGCTTTGTATGGTAGGTGGTGTAGATCCTCGGTGGGTTGGTTCGAGTAGGGCGAAGCTAGATTATTGGGCACAGATTTGGTTCAGGACACTTTGGAGAAAGTTAAGTTGATTCAGGATAGACTCCACACAGCCCAGTCCGCCGTACATAGAGTTATGCGGACCAGAAGGTTCGCGATGTTTCATTTATGGTTAGAGAGTGGGTCTTGCTTCGAGTTTCGCATATGAAGGGCGTTATGAGATTAAGGAAGAACGTGAAATTGAGTCCAGGGTTTATTGATCCCTTTAAGGTATTGCGACGTGTTGGGGAGGTTTCTTATGAGCTTGCCTTACCTCCCAACTTGGCAGGAGTTCATCTAATATTTTATGTTTCGACGCTCCGGAGGTATTGTGGTGATCCACTGCACATGTTGGATTTCAGTTCGGTCTAGCTGGACAAGGATCTATCTTATGTTGAGGAGCCAGTGGCTATATTGGACATGCAGGTTCGAAAGCTTAGGTCAAAGAGTACTGCATCAGTAAAGGTTCAGTGGCAAGGTCATCCGGTCAAGGAGGCGACTTAAGAAACCGAGCAGGATATGCGCAACCTTTACTCTCATCCTTTCACCACTTCAGGTATGTCTCTATGCTCGTTCGAGGATGAACGAATATTATAAGAGGGGGGAAGATGTAACGAGCTGGATGGTAGCTTTGAGAATTAATGCCCCGATCCCTTATTAACTATTTTTCCCGTGTCTATTTCTGTTATTATGTCTTGCCGGGATGGTTCATCTTGAGTTTCGAAGTGTTCTGGGACACTTGTCCCGAAATGAGAGTTTAAGTCTTAGAAATTAGACTGTAGTCGAAACAGTGTGAAGACGGGTCTGGAATGGAATTCTATTGATTCTGTTAGTTCCGTTAGGTGATTTTGGGCTTAGGGGCGTAGCCAGATTGTGTTTTAGAGGTCCGTAGCTCATTTAGGCTTCAAATTCCGAAATTAAAGTTAAACTTTTGGAGTTTTTGGGCCGGTAGTGAAATTTTGATATCGGGGTCGAAATCTGATTCCAGAAGTTGGAATAGGTCTGTAGTGTTGAATATGACTTATGTGCCAAATTTGGGGTCAATCGGACATGGTTTGGTTGGTTTAGGCATCGGTTATAGGATTTTGAAATTTCAAGTTCATTAAGTTTGGATTGGAGGGTGGTTTCTGATTTTAGCATTGTTTGGTGTGATTTGAGGGCTCGACTAAGTCCTTATGGTGTTTTAGGATTAGTTGGTATGTTTGGTTGAGGTCTTGAGGGCCTCGGGTGTGATCCGGATGACAATGGGTCATTTTTGGACTTAGAAGGATATCAGATTTGTTGGTTTTTCTGTTGCGGACAATTGTTCTTCGCGTCCGCGAAAGGAGATCGCGTTGGTGGCTGGCCAGTGGAAACATCACCAACACGAGGAGCTGAGTGTGTTCGCGAAGAGGAAGGGCGTAGCAGCTGGGGACCCAAGGAAGCTGCTCTACGCGTTCATGAATAAGGGGTCGCATTCTCGAAGGTCCTGGCAACTGAAGCTATACGTTCGGGAGTGGACCCTCGCGTTCGCGAAAGAGGAAATTTGGCCAGTGGGATTTTGTTCATCACGTTAGCGAAGAAGAACGCATCTGGGCAGAATTTAAATCCCAAAATCGAGGGTTTGAGTTCATAACTCAAAAATTGGATTGAGAGCTCGGTAGGAAGCGAAATTTGACAGATTTTCGGAGGAAGTTTATGTGTTATGATTCCTAACTCCTTATTGATTATATCCCATTAATCTAAACATGAATTCATCATCTAATTTCGGATTTAGGGTGAAAATTTGGGGGAAATTGAGAAACGTTTTTAGGCCTAATTTAGGATTTTGACCGAGGTTTTGGTATCGGATTTGAGTGAATTAGGTATGGTAGACTCGTGAGTGACTGAGTGTTAGTAATTTTTGACTTTTACCCGATTTCGAGACGTGGGTCCTAGGAGGATTTTTGGGTATTTTTCTATTTTTCTTGCCTTAGCTTCGATTTCATTAGCTAAATTAGTTGTTTGTATTTGTATTTACGTTATGATATTGATTTGATTAGATTTGGTCCACTCAGAGTTGGATACTGGTGGCAAGAGCATGATTTTGGATTGATCTGAACTTGATTTTGAGGTAAGTGACTTGCCTAACCTTGTGTGAGGGAACTTCCCTTAGGATTTTGGTACTATTGTTATATGAATACTGTGTACGTGAGTTAACGAGTGCGTACATGTGCTAATTGTTGAAAAACTCCGTTTTAATTAAGTAATTATCTATGTTTTCTTTTAATTAAGCAATACTAGTATATGAAGCCTCTTGTTTAGCTTAGGAAAGAATGGTTATGTAACTTAACTGTATTACCTGATTTAACTGCTTACTTGGATTTTGTGTAGCATGTTTAGAGTAGAAATTTCCTGTTTTCTTATTACGAACTTAAATAGAATTGTAGGATTCTTTCTTGAGACTATTGTGTATTTACTTTGGGATTACAGATCAGTATTCCGGGAGATCCCCATGTATGTTTACTTTGGGACTATGGATCGGTATTCCGGGAGATCCCCATGTGCATTTATAATTGGGACTACGGGACGATATCCTGGGAGACCCCCTATACTAGATATTTACTTTGGGACTATGGATTAGTATTCCGGGAGATTCCCCTACATATTTACGATTTGGACAACGGGACGAAATCCCGGGAGATCCTCTGCACATTTACGTTTGGGTCTACGGGACGTTATCCTGGGAGATCCCTTGTTGCTATCTCTGTGTATTGAGTTATTTCTTTTTCTGATTTCATCTGTATTGACTGTTAGCATTTAATTATACTTTCTCATTTCACATTATTTTACCTTGTTGTATATATCTGACCTGATATCGTCACTACTCGACCGAGGTTAGGCTTGGCACTTACTGGGTATCGTTGTGGTGTACTCATGCCCTTTCCTGCACATATTTTTTGTGTGCAAATCCAGGTTCTTGTTCTTAACCATACTATCCGTGAGGCGAGGCGATTAAGAGACTTCATACCCAGAAGTCCCTCTCTATTCTCCCTTCAGTTATAGGCTTTTCCCTGTATTTCCTTTATTATTAGACTTCTGGAGTCAGAAGCCTTATGTGTTTTTCTTAGCTTGTGATTCATGAGATTCCGAGTTTTGGGAGTGTTATTATTGGTCGAGAGTGATATTATTGTATATCCCGAGTGGAATCTTAAACACTTTATCTATATATATCTATATACCTGTTAGATGGTTAGTTTGTAATTTTAAATTTCCTTTTCCGCAAATTTTCAGGATTACCTAGTCGTAGATACTAGGTGTCGTCACGACAGTTCAAGGAGGGAGAACTTGGGTCGTGACAACATAATACCAACTCCCAAAAAATCAGATAGCACAAAGTCATGATCTCTAAACCAATACATAACGATGCATCATAAGTACAATATTGTCTAAATATAAAAAAATAACAGTATCAAAGTAAGAGAAAGGGGATTCCAAGGGCATGTGGCGTCCATGCTGGACTACCTTAAATCCTCTCAATCAACAATGAACTCACTCCCTAGATCTGTTGTTGCTAACATCGGAATCTGCACAAAAATATGCAAAAGTGTAGTATGAGTACAAGACAATGTATACTTAGTAAGTATCAAGACTAACCTTGTTGAAGTACTGACAAAGTTCAAATTATGAGATACTCACTAACAAGTTTCAATAGACATGAAATATCAAATAAACATAACTTAATTAATCTTGACACTAAAATAATCAAGTAATAACAAAGGCATAAGTTATCATGTTAAGTGAAACGTGAAAACATATAAAATGCATGACAAAGTATAAAGAATTCACTTGCATGATCAAGAATGTCACCCTTATACTCCATGCATCATCTTCCAAGAATGCCCCCTTATACTCCTCTCATCATCAATCGAGAATATCACCCTTATACTTCCCATCGAAATCAACCACATCAACTAAAGTACCACAATCCGCGTGTATGGCATTAAGAGAGAAACATGAGAGGGTGACCCAAGGGAGATGAGTCAATATCTACACGCTACACGAAAAAAAACCTCGTGTCAAAATGATAGGTGAACAATAAAGATCTCGTGCCCTAATAATAACAATATCATCAAAACTACAGGTTAAAGACATTGTGACACCGGGTGACACAATATTATCACACCATAATATCCTGTAAGGCCCTATAAAATTTCACCTAGAACCCGAGTTTCGTGGTGCCGAGGTAGAGTAATGTGATTGGGGATTGTAGAAATTCTTCGCGACAAGATTTTCTGAGTTGAATAGTGTGTTGGGGAGTTGAAGAAAAAATATTGCATAATAGGGAATTTCTATGGTCCATTATGCGACCACAGAACTACTACGCGGACCATAGATCGGCCGCGGAGTGAAGCAGAAAATGGCTAATTTTGGAGGTTGTTTTGCGGTCAACTATACGACCACCTAATCATTTTGCAGGCCGCACTTCCGTCGCAGAATTGGCATGAAAAAATTAGGAGGTCCATTTTGCCGCCGCACCTAGACTGATCTATTGGTATAGGACCTAGTCAGTAGATACATACTGTAATATTTAATGTGGTAGGAAATTATTGTGAAGCTTCTTCTTAATGCTCTACTCCAGTTGATTTGAATTATTTTTATTTTGTTTTCTTTGAATTTTAATTGAAGGAAGTAAGAAATTCCTTCAAAGACCACCCACCCTCCGTGCACCAAATTCCACTGTAATATGTACATAAGGGACAACTAAAAGTACAAGCTGATATATGAAGCTACAACGAAAACATAGGATAATATCCCGGTAATTTTCTTAGTCACAGACAACAATTGCACTAATCAAAAGTAGTACTACTGTACGAGATGGGCTCGACACCTAAGAATTATTGGTGCTGGAAGAGATAAGAATTATTGGTATTGGAAAAGTTTGTATGAGATGGGGTCTACTCCCTAAAATTATTGGTATCGGACCTAGTCAACTGACGTGAATTATTGTTACTAATAGATTTTCTAAAACGGATGAAATAATATATTTATCAAAAAGAAAATTAATAGAAAAGGGGAAACCAGTTACCTTGGGTGGAAGGCATTATTGCTATTGAAAAAGTTTGTGGTAGGAAAATTCTTCTTTAACAGAACGGATTCTTCAAAAACCACCCACCCAACCCTGCACCAAAATTCCATAGTAATATGTACACAAGGAACAGCTAAAAGTACAAGCCATGTATGAAGCTACAAAGAAAAGAAAGGGTAATAGTTTTTGCTATCACTTTTGCAGCTCATTTTGCGGGCCGCATATCTTTTCTGCGATCCATTCTGCAACGGAAAAGCTGAGTTCGGAAGGTCTGTTTTCCTATTTTTATAACCCGACCCTATAAAAAGGAGAGGTGAGGGTTTTAGAGAGAGAGGAGGAAACTCCAAGTGCTTGGTTCACCAATTTTTGCTCAAGTCTTGAAGAATTCCATACCCTAGTCTTTAGTTACAAGTTTGGGGTAGAAGATGGGTAATGGGGAGTGTGATTCTTTGGTATGGGGGTATTATCTATGCATGCATGTACCAACAAAGTTGTGAAAAGGTTGTTGAGCTCAAAATGGTAGATATTGAGTTGTGGAATGAAGGAATGCACCATAGGAGGACCTTGAGATCCTAAATGTCTTCCTAATGTTTGATAAAATGCTCAAATGAGCCAAACCCCCGAGTATCTTCCTAATTACGGTTTAATTTTGTTATGTTTCTAAATAGATTGAGGTTGCTAGGATTTCCGGATTATTGTAATACTTGAGGGAGCTCAAAACAAGGCATGTGGGCCAAACTCCTCTTGTAGAATCGAATCTCATGATGTCCTCGTAAGTTGTAATTATGATTGGGTCAAGCTCTTATGTCTCATGTTCCAAGTTGTTCCTTATAAATTTGACTATTCCGAATAAACTCTATGTCAAAAGATATATGTTCAAAATGTGTTCCGAATACTCTTATCAAATTGTGTTATCCTTCGAGAATGTATTCAAATGTGACCGTGTGTCGAAATATTATCAATTCAATTATGTCTCAATTGCTAGTTAGTAGGCCAAATTGTGGAAGAAAACTCAATGTGCCTAAGACTCTTATTAGCTCATATGTGTACTAAAAGTCGTGATTAGTGATGCCTTATTGTTGATAATCCATGATGATATATGAAAGTGAAAGGGGTGAACATGAAATATGAAATATGGCAGACGTACCAAGAATGGCATAACATTTGTTGTCACTAGTGCCAATGAAATGAAAAGATGAGTAAAAGACTATGAAATGAGATGAAATTCCTTTAGATAATAAACATTTGGGAGTATCATTGGTCGCTACGGAAGGGTAGGTATGCCAATATAGGATTTGATTGTGATTATTCCCCTGATTTGGTATGATATTGATGTGATGAGATTATTCCCCTTAAATGTGATGAGATGATTGCTAGCAAAGGGTGATGTCGATCCACACGGCATTATGGCGAGACGACCTAGCCGATCGGGTTGAGATCAGACGCCATGCCGCACACATAATGGTGATTGTGATTGAGATAATGACTGAGATTGTGATTGTGATTCGATGTCTTTGGGTGAGATTTTCGAGCCGATCAGGCCATGATCGGACTCCGTTCTAAAGACCCGGTGCTATATCGGTACTAATGATCTCCCAACCTAAAATACGGAAATTTATTAGAAAATATTATCTTGCTCCTAACCTGATGTCATGGTATTGTTTGAGGCTCCAACTGATTCCTTGTATTATTACTCATTTTATTGAGAGGGTGTTTAGTCTTCATACTAGTACTATTTCATATATACTAACGTCCCCTTTTTTCAGGGGAGCTGCATCTTTAATGTATACAGGAGGTTCCGCAATAGGCGGCATTGATCAGTGATAGCGGTACACCCTCTTTCTAACTGAATTGGTGAGCCCCACTTCATTTCGGGGTCGCGTATCTTTTGTTCCTTGTATATTATTTTTGAGGTATGGCCGGGGTCTTGTTGCCAGCACTAATATAGTACTCTTTTGTATCTATTAGAGACTCCGTAGACAAGGTGTGAGTTGTATATTGGTATTGGGAAAGCCAGACTAGTAATGTTGTATTTGAATCACTTGTTCCACTTCAAACTATGAAAGTCTAATTAATAAAACAGATCTTCTCTTTATTCATGGGTGAGTCCGGATAGAAGGTATTATATAGGCTTCCTCGGTCAGATTATCTCGATTGAGCGCCGGTCGCGCTCCCTAAGGTCGGGGAATGACATATCTACAGGGAAGAGACCTCATGTCATCACCAAAACAATCCGTTCATCATATCCATATGTGCTATAATAATAATGATTTAACAATTTATCATCAAAGAGACATATTCTCACAAGTCATCAACAAGGTGCATAAGGATATAATAATAATAAAGTGCGGATGTGTGCTCAAGATATAAAGTATGACTACCGCTAAATCAACATAGCAATGATTCCTCAAATACCCTTCTTGGCAAATTAGGAGACAATAATCCTAAAATATGATTTCATGTAGTCATACAATGGATTATACATGTATCATAGAGAGCACACAATCAAAATTAAGGCATAATAGAAGCCTAGAGTCTAATCCGGTTATTTTTTCATATATAGCACTCACATATATGCTCATAACCTCACATATATGTTGCTTTGCATATATAGAAATTAGACATGTAAGGTCCAATCCTAAGGATTATTACCTTAAACAAGATTAAGCAAGATACTTATCTCAACAAGTCTAACTCACCCTCTAAAATTGACCTTTCCTTAGAAATCACCTCCAACCGGCTCGAATCTAGCCAAAAAGAATTCAATGAAGTCAAAAAATGCTATAAGAATCAATTCCAAATAATAAAGCTTTTGTCACGACCCGAAACCACTATAGGTTGTGATGGTGACCAACGTGGTCGTTAGGCAAGCCAACGATGAACTATCACGTTAGTCATTCATTTTATTACTTTGAAAAAATTATAAATTTTATTAAGTAAGGAAATTTGCACATTTAATATTATAGAAACATACATAATTAGCAAGGCATAAAAATAAAAAGTGATGATAATATGCAAATCCGTATACATTAACTAGAATATCTCAAAACCCGGTGTCACAAGTGCATGAGCATTCACTAAGTATAGCATGAGTACGGAAGTCAACGCGTACCCAGTAAGTACCCAGCCTAACCCTAGAGAACTAGTGATGAGGGATCGATATTGACACTTACTAGTGGTCTAATAAATCAATATGATAAATCATAAATAGATATGAATCACAACAGTAATAGGAGGGTAAAACAGTAACTAACATAATCCTTCAACATTTCTTTTGACGAAATAAATCTCTCAAATCTCTTATGCTATCTCAACAGATCAGAACTATCAAATGCAATCTCAAACGAATAAGGAATGCCATATAAATGCTAGGCCTCAATAAAAGGGGATCTTATGAATATCTGAATTGCTAGCGGTGTCACACACGATTATGCCGAGGTCGTACGGCCTGATCCAGAGTGGTGTGTTACATTGCGAAGGATCGACCGGCGCGAACCAGAGATGCAACTCAATATACTGTCGAGGCGTTAGGCCCGATCCATAGGAAAGCAAGAAACCTATCGAATTACGAGTCACGTGCTTACAATACAGGCGCAGGAGCATAATAAGCTAAATTTACTCAAGGTATCTCGCCAAACACTCAAGGTAATAATGCTCGGCCTAATATGTTCCCAAATCAAATTTCAATTATAAATTTACTTAATTAAGCTAACATAATGAGCTAAAATAATTCAAATATTACATGGTAAAGTCCTAAGTCTACGCGGACATAAATATGATTTTAGCTACCTACGGACTCTCGTCACCTCGTGTGTGTGTAGCACCCAAAATTAATAATATATAACAATTTTTAATACTTACGGGGAGGTTTCTCCCTCACAAAGTTAGACAGGAGACTTACCATGCTTAGAAGTTCCAATAACTGGCTGGAATGCCTCTCTAACACCTCAACCAACGCCCATCGACCTGAAACTAGTCAAATATCCTCCAACACTCATAATCAATTAACTTATAACAATTCTCAACTCCGCTCGAAAAGTCAACAAAGTCAACCCGCGTTTTCACGTGTCCGGATTCCAAAACCTTCGAATACAAGCATTAACCATAACACCACGAACTCAAATATATCATTTATTTCTAATTTCACGTTCAATTTTGTGGTCAAAATCCAAAAACACCAATTCTTGGTTTTTCTTAAAAATCCCAAAATTTCCACCAATTCTCATGTTAAAAATCCATATGTGTTCATGAAATACAATCAAAAGTGGTTTAGAAAAAATTACCCTCAAGAGGTAGATGAAATACCTCTCCAAAATCACCCCAAAGTCGGCTCCAAGAGAAAAAAATAAGATGAAATGAGCAAATCCCAATTTTTCAACCTTATACAGTGCCCAGACGACCTTCTTCGCGAACGCGGTAATCCCTTCGCGTTCGCGAAGCACAACCAGCTCGAGCTCCAAAACATTTCTACACAAACGCGAGTCAAAACTCACGAACATGATGCTTTGCTGGGTGAACCTTTGCGAACGTAATGCACCTTCCACAAACGCAAAGGCTAAAATATCTGAGGCCCAGTTTTCCCTATGCGAACGCAATGCGCCAATCGCGAACGCGTTGCTTTGCTCTTCAAACCTTCACTAACCGGGGACCACAGACGCGAACGCGAAGCACAAATTCCAGCAGTCCTAATTCCTTCTTTGCGAACGTGTGACTCCTTCTCCATTCGCAAAGAACAACACCAGACACCAGTACCAGCAGTTGTAAATCAAGAAAAAAATGGTCTGAAACCGTCCAGAAACACACTCGGGCCCCCCGCAACCTCGTCCAATCATACCAACCAGTCCCAAGACATGACACGAACCTGATCAAAGCCTCAAATCACACCAAAAAACATCTAAACTACGAATCAACGATCAAAAATCCTTCTTTTAACCTTCAAACATTGCAACTTCAACGAAGGCGTCTAATTCATACTTAAACTTTTCGGAATGACTTCAAACTTTACGTACAAGTCAATAAATAAGATACAAAACTATTTTGTGGCTTGGAATTTCAAATGGACATCAATACTGCAAAAGTCCACTTCATATCAAACTTAGGAATTTCTAGAACCTTCAAAATGCCAACTTTCCACAATAAGAGCTGAAATGCTCCCGGATCACCCGATACTCAAACCGAATATATGCCCAAGTTTGAAATCATTATACGAACCTATTGGAACCTTTAAATCCTGATACCGAGGTCATTTACTCAAAAAGTCAAATCTTGGTCAACTCTTTCAATTCAAAGCTTCCAAAATGAGAATTTTCCTTTCGACTCAACTTCGAACTTCCCGAAATTCCATTTTGACCACACGTACAAGTCATAAAATATAAAGTGAAGCTATTCAAGGCCTCAAACCACCGAACAAAGCACTAGAGCTCAAAATGATCGATCTAGTTGTTACATTCTCCCCCACTTAAACATACGTTTATCCTTGAACGTGCCAAAAACCGCTCTTGAATTGCCAAAATTTTTTGTTTAACACCCCGTGCACCTAACTGTGCCACCACAACCCATGCCAGCATATTAGCTCAAGCCAGACTGAAGATCTTTCCTTTTAGCTTAGCCCACAATCCTTAGAACCAAATTCCAACATCTGAAATTCTCCACGAGACTTGATTGTAACATACGAACACCGGATCAACCTCAACTCGATGTACCAGATATAATCATGCACCCATGCCGAAACCACACAATGCACCGCATAATTCCTATGCCCATAATAACATCATCCAACCATAAAAGATGCAAATTCACTAACCTAATGCATGTAGTATACCTCATAACGCGCATAAGCCTTGATCCAACCCTCGCGATACTACAACGATGAAAGCAACACGTAGATGCTCATAACCACATGCCAAATCAATAAATCATGGAGTCTCTCCACTTGACAAGAACCATTACCTCATTCTGAACTTAATAGTTACATTTTCTCTTTAATATACCTTACATAAATCTGATCTCACTGTTTTTAGGTCCAATAACCTCGTCTCGCTTAGTACAAGATGCTCGGGCAATAAGACACCTCAAACACCATCTAAAAACTCATATGATACCATGAATGTGCCAACAAACTACAATTCGGATATGACCCATAAAGAAGAACGAACTCTGGCAAGAACTACCTAGCCCGTGTAACGAATAGAGCGGCCAAACAGATTCTATGAACCTATCTTAGAGATGAGGAAAAAGACACACAAAATGAGTACAAGAAACCGTACTCAACATCTCACTATTGCGACGTGCAACCCGATCCACACATAATACTGTTGCGGCATGCAACATGATCCAATCATGGCATCGTTGCGGCGTGCAACCCGATCCAAACATCATACATATGGTGGCGTACCACCCGGTCCACACATAACAATCAGTAAGTAAATACCCATCAAGCCATGATACTCATACACACGAAATGCCCGAATATTGACCACAAACATGCTAGTGCATAAACACAAGTCCTAAGGAGACAAATAGTGCCATGTGCTACAAAATACCAAACACGACTAAGGTGCAATAAATGACTTGCATCTCGAGAACCATCTCACTCATATAACACCACAAGCTACACAGGACCACATCATACGTGTGAATAATCAAGTCGTCTCACAACCTATGTAGTATAAAAGAGTAGCACCTAAAATAGACTAAGGCATGAATATCATCTACCACGCCCGAAGATTCATCCATAAGCAATGATATGCTGAATCAGGTATAAAATATACATTCACATAAGGCCTACCCACATACCTCAAAGTTGACTCCGATCATCCCAAAATAGGTCAATAACCTTTCCAAGATCTACTATGACCTTATTCATGACACATACGATCAACCGCCAAATCAAGAACAAACTTCCTCAGTCCACAACCAAAGGAATAGAGCGTCTCTCAGACATAAACTCTCCAATAAATGATAGTACCAGAATCTTCATACCTGATTTCAATCTCTAATACTTAAATGACTAGCACATCACACTTATACGATCATCCCATGGGATATACTCCCAAAACCTTCCACGCCAACTAGTAAAAACCTACACATTCATGGCTACCAACCATATTTCTGTAATGCAAATCATCAACCCGCAATTCAATACACAATGTTTCTTCCATAGAACACCATTCTCAAGTGACACTCAAATAGCGCCAGCATACTCTAAAAAGTCTAAAATCTCTGTCGCTTCTTTGAACTCGTGACATCCTCAACAAAACTAAATCACAACCTTGACTTTTCAATCACAATTCCATACCGCTCACTACACCTAACATGCTGTTACGCGAGAGTAAAAGAATTTCATCATAACTCGAGAACCACCAGTAGAATAAATACTTCATCGACTAGAACCCCTTTCACTCAACACATTTTAGAAGACCAATTATAACACGCAATAGAATTCCCATGACCGTAGAAAATGCAAATCCCAAGTCGTAGTCTAAACCGCCATAACTCTTCTAGGATCCATTTACACATAAAAAGGCCATCAAAATCGAATACCTCCAAATCAATCAAATTACGGTGTTTGTCAAGCCCCCACATACAACTATGAATCACTTGTATATCTCAACACACCGAAAGAGCTGAGCATTTCCACAACCATGCTCATTCAAACCATTACTAACTGACTCAACTTCTTCCAATTTACTCTTGACTTGACTTTGAAATAATAGTTCTACTCAAATACATAACGGACCTCTAACAACATTCATCCTTAGTGACCCAAATCACAAGATCATATCATCTCAGTACACATAAGTCGTCTCATACCATACTCATGCACTCAATAGTACCTCAACTGACACACCTATTCTCTAAGACTTTCTGCAAATCGGAAGTTGTTTCCTTTCCATATTCCTAACGCCGGAAACCCGATGATAACATAGAAATTCTCCAAGTATCCTTCACACTCTGCCGCAAAACCCAAATCCTTAGATGCATAACGAGCCCGCAAATCCTTAAGCACCACACCTTAAATCTTGAATCCACTAATACCATTATTGAGAGTCGCCCACTGTAATCTGGTCCTGATTATATATATCCAGACAACTAGTGATCTGTTAGCTCATGAACGTTCTAAAGAAGCAACCGAAAGAATCTTTTCCCTTGTAAATCACACTCTCAAAGAAATAACAATTCTGAGTCATTCCCCAACCTTCCCATAAACCGATAAGGCAAAAGTATAGGACACGCCTATAAAATCCCTTACTAGAATTACTCATGATGTTCTCTTTCCTTACTCACAGTTGATCCACCAGTGTACCGATGATCAAAAATTTCACACGCACACATTCACGTGACATAATCGTAGACGGTGGGCTCCCCAACTTAGCTTTAAGCTACCACCACATAAATCTATAACCCGCGACGATTCCTCCTTCTTAATTACCATGATCTTGCACCATCAACCCACCGAATTTCTGATAATCTCTTGTTAAACTTTACATGAACATTCTAAATTATCAGCCACAATTGCACATTCGACCTCCGTTGGGTAGTAAGTAGAATTCTTCGTAGAAACTTCATCAAAATCACACAACCGCCAAAGTGGTCATAGGAGATAGCCTACCTGTGGAATTCCATACCGACATCTTCTAACAACGTTGCCCTGGGTACAACCTTCACAAAATTAGTAAACCCTCTTGAGCCCATGCTCGCCCGCCAGCTGTAATAGTCTGTTCATTCCCCATTGACATCGACTGAAAGTCCGACAACACATTCCAAACTCGAAGTCACATTGCATCCCATAATGATAATCAAGCTTTACACCCCTCTTCATTCTAGCAAACTCCTTTATGTCATATTCAACCTTCCTCAACACGATAGCCACCATCCCCAAATAAAATTTGTAGACCTAGTCACTGTCCATTATGAGCCCCAAATCACTCGAAACCTTCTCAAGGCATGTGGCTATCCTACCAGAGAATTCATACGCTACTCTGGCACTCCCACTTCAGTTAAACCATCTCTTTAAGCAACTTTTTAAACTCTGTTGTTCATACTTGACCTGCTAGCAATTCTATCACTACGAGACACCTCCCACTATGTCTTTCCTCCTCCTTTGCTGCCAAAATACTACCTCAAATCGTAATCCATCTTTGTAGCCCCCAAACTGAAAGATTGCCACCAACTCTTAGCCTCCACAAAGATCATCTTCCTCAAGCCACCAACATTAGAAGCACTGATTCGACTCTAAAGCCTCCATACGCCGCTATCTCTGATAATCGTTGATTAGGCACTATTCTACAACACCCTGCCCGAAGGCAAATAAAAGGAGACCAGAATACCGATGGGCCTTAATGCGTTCTAGCAAGGACGACGACACCACACCACGAATGAAAATTCTACTGCATTCAAAAATACCAAGTCTCGCTACTCTGTCAACCAAGGCCTGAACATCTATAGTCATATTGATTTTCTCCGCCGGAATTAAATGTTGAACCTCTAAACCATGACCCAAGAAATCCTCCTTTCGAGTAATTCACTGTCGCGACACATAAATGAGCAACCTACCATTCACACCAACATCATGCGATAAAAACACATGAACCTCATAATACATGGTGCATAGTATCAAAACCGTAGGCAACAATAGTAGTGGACGGAACAACAGAGCGCCCTTCCACAAGGCGACGATAATAGACCACTTGATTACGCAGAGAGAAACATCTTGTACCATATCTACAATACCATTACAACTCCTCGATGACCAATTGATAACAAACGGTCCACGTCGTATAAGATTCAGTAAGAATGAAATAAAGGCATAAGTTTCAATGGAATCAAATCGCACAATGAGGAATCAAGAAGGGAGATGCTTCTAATAGCCTTGCAGCCTCTCGCAGTAAGCACAAAAGTCTCCGTACCAATGACTTGTGAGACTAAAGTGAACCTAGAACTTTGATACCAAGTTTTCATGACCCAAAACTCGCTAAAGATCGTTATGGCACTAAACATCGTCGTTAGGCAAGCCAACGGTGAACTACACGTTAATTAATGTTAATTATTAATTTTATTACTTTGAAAAACTCATATTATTAATAAAGAAATTTACGCATTTAAAATTATAGATACATACATAATTAGTAAGGCATAAAAATAAAAGGTGATGACAATATGCAAATCCGTATACATTGACTAGAATATCCTGAAACATAGTATCACAAGTGCAAGAGCATTCACTAAGGAGTATAATAATAATACAACATCTGTCTGGCATGTAAGTTAGACAGAATAAAATATATAATACGATGGGGACTCTATAGGATGTGATATGTAACAGTAATAATAGGGTAAAACGGTAACTAACACAATCCTCCAATATTTCTTTTGACGAAATAAATCTCTCAAATCTCCTATGCTATCTCAACAGGCCAGAACTATCAAATGCAATCTCAAAAGAATAAGGAATACCATATAAATGATAGGCCTCTATAAAAGGGGAATCCTATGAATATTTGGACCGCTAACGGTATCATGCAAGATTATGCCGAGGTTGTACGACCCGATCTAGAATGGTGTGTACATTGCCGAGGTTCGACCGGTGCGAACCAGAGATGCATCTCAATATAGTATCGGGGCGTTCGGCCTGATCCGCAGGAAAGGAAGAAACTTATCGAATTACTCGTCACGTGCTTACAACATATGTGCAGGTGCATAAAGTAAACATGATTTTTACCGTTTATCAAATATCTCGCCAAATAACTTAAGGTAATAAGGCTCGGCCCAATATGTTCCTAAATCATATTTCAATTATAAATTCACTTAATTTAGATAACATAACGAATTCAAATAATTCAAATATTACATGGTAAAGTCCTAAGTCTACCCGAACATAAACATGCATTTAGCTACGTGCGGACTCTCGTCACCTTGTGCATGCGTAGCACCCACAATTAATAGCACATAACAATTGTTAACTTACGGGGTACTTTCCCCCTCACAAAGTTAGACAGGAGGGTCATCTCTCTCCAAAGTTCCAATAACCAACTCCAATGCCTCTATGACACCTCAACCAATGCCCAGCGATCCGAAATTAGTCAAACAACGTGCAAATCAATCAAATTATATCAATTAATTTATAAAAATTCTTAACTCTGCTAGAAAAGTTAACAAAGTCAACCCTCCGGCCTATGTGCCCGGATTCCGAAAATGTTCGAAGATAAACATGACTCATAACACCACAAACTAAATATATAATTTATTCCTAATTTCATGTCCAATTTCGCTGTCAAAATCCAAAAATACTAATTCTAGATTTTTCTTCAAAATCCCAAAATTTCCACCAATTTTCATGTTAAACATTCATATATGTTCATGAAAAATAATCAAAAAGTGGTTTAGAACACTTACCCCCAAGAGGAGGATGAAATAGCTCTCCAAAATCTCCATAAAGTCGACTCCAAGAGAGAAAATGAGATGAAATGAGCAAATCCCATTTTGTTTTGCAATCTTATACACTGCCCAAACGACCTTCTTCGCGAACACGGCAATCCCTTCATGTTTGCGAAGCACAACCAGCTTCAGCTCCAAAATTGTTCTGTACGAATGCGAGTCAAAGCTCGGGAATGCCATGCTTTACTGGGCGAACATTCGCGAATGAGATGCACCTTCCGCGAACGCGAATGCTAAGATCTCCCAGGCCCAGCTTACCCTTCGCGAACATGATGCCCCAATTGCGAACACATTGCTTTGATCTTCAAACCTTCGCGAACACGAGGCCACAGATACAAACGCGAAGCACAAATTCCAACAAACCCAATTCCTTCTTTGCGAATGTGTGACTCCTTTTGCATTCGCGAAGAACAACACCAGACACCAGCAGTTGCAAATCAAGGAAAAAATGGTCTGAAACCATCTCGAAACACACCTGGGGCCCCCCGCGACCCCGTCCAATCATACCAACCAGTCCCAAGACATGACACGAACCTGATCGAATCCTTAAATAACACTAAAAACATCCAAACTATGAATCGACGATCAGAAATCCGTCTTATAACTTTCAAATATTCCAACTTCGACGGACGCGTTCGATTCATACTTAAACATTATGGAATAACGTCAAATTTTACGTACAAGTCTTAAATCATGATAAGAACCTAATTCAAGGCTCGAAATTCCAAACGGACATCGATAATGCTAAAGTCTACTTTATATCAAACTTAGTAATTTCTAAAACCTTCAAAATGCCAACTTTGCTCAATAAGCGCTGAAAATGATCTCGAACCACTCGATAGTCAACTCAAACATACGCCCAATTCAACAATCATCATACGAACGTTTTGGAACCTTCAGATCTTGATTCTGAGGTCATTTACTCATAAGCTAAATATTGGTCAACTCTTCCAACTTAAAGCTTCCAAAATGAGAATATTCCTTCTGAATCAACTCTGAACTTCCCGAAATTCAATTCTGACCACACGTTCGAATCATAAACCATAAAGTGAAGCTACTCAAGGCCTCATAACGTGCCTCACAATGCGCTAGAGCTCAAAATGACTGGTCAGGTCATTACCCGTAATCCCACAAGTCCAAATATGTGACTATATTCCAAAACCATGTTCAAATCACATATTAAAACTCCAATTTTTATTTTCTTACATTGTAGGAAAAATCCCCAGTTTTCCCTCAAAATTCTTTGTTTTGGGTGTTAATAATCCATGTAGAATCTTAAAATAATACTAAAAATGTGTAAAGTTCAATTACCCCAAAGCCTTGTATGAAAATTCTCTTCAAAAATCGTCCCTCTCCAAGTTTAGGGTTCAAAATATGAGATAATGGGTCTAAGCCCCAAAATGGCTCTTGATAACCAGATGCAAAAGTCGCACTTGTAGTCAGGGGGTCGCAAATGCAAACCTCACTAATGCGAAGAATGGCTTGCAAATGCACATGGTCCCCGAGCAGCAAACCTTGAAATTACAACCAGAAATCTCGCAAAAGCGATCAAGCATCGCAAATGCAAGACTCTCTTCGCAAAGGCGGACGTCGCTTGTGACACCAGCTTAGCAAATGCAAAACTGACCTTCATAGACAATCATCGCAAATGCGATCAACAATCCACAAATGCGGACTTCGCTACTACAAGCAGACCATCACAAATGTGTTTTCTGCAACACCAACAAATCTTCCAACATCCATAACACAATCTGAAACCAAGCTGAAACTCACTAGAGCCTCGCACCAAACTTCCATACAAGTATATAACCAACACACGAACTCGTTCGTAAGCTCAAAACGTCAAAATAACATCAATAACCAAGAATCGAACAACAAAACACATAATGCATGCCTTCAAGTTCAAGAACTTCAAATATTCACAACAAGCATTTGATTCATACCAATCCAACTCGGAATGCAACAAAACCTTGCACACAAGTTCAAAATGACAAAACGAAACTATTCTAAATTTCGGAACAACAATCTGAACTCGATAGCCTCAAAATTAACTCCCGGCCAAACTTGTAAACGTTTCAAACCATCAAATTTCTAACTTTCGGCAAATGGAGTCAAAACATCCTTGGAACCTCTTAATCTAAATCCGAACATACGTCGAAGTTTAAAATTACCATACGAACCTATTGGAAACATCAAATCACGAATTCGAGGTCGTTTACACAAAAGTTAAACCTTGGTCAACTCTTACAACTTAAGCTTCCAACAACGGGACTAAGTGTTCCAATTCACTCCAAAACCTACCCGGAACCAAACCAACCATCCACGCAGGTCATAAGACAATAACCAAGCATACAAGTATTATCAAATGGGAATACGAGGCTCAAATACAAAAACAAACTATCGGGTCGTTACTTTATGTAATAACATTTTGTATTTTGTCCGTTTTAAAAAAATGTCAAGTTTCTAAATTTAGAAAGAATTTAACTAAAAGTTCATGTTTTTTCCTCGGTGATAAAATTTTATATCCACACAAATATTATAATATATTTGATTATGACCACAAGTTGCATAAAACTTTATTTTTTTTTAAAATTTCGAATCCATTCAAACTTTGGTACATAAATTAAAATGGATGGACTATTTATTAGGGTATTGATATTCGTAAATCTACATTAGTCATTTCTCGTTCTTCCAAAATTCCTCAGTACTTGTCCTCCTCCTCCTAATTAATAATTTCAAATCCTTGTGCTGGCGTACGTAGTTACATTTGCTCTTTTAGGTATATTTAGATGGAACCTATTTTTTTTTTAGTTCGTGCCAAAAAGAATAATTCTTTTTTATATTTAGGAATAACTTACTTTCATATAATGATTTATAGACACAAAATATATGTATACCACAAGTTCAAAAGGGGTAAAAATTATTTACACTCCCCAACTTTATTTTAAAAATCAAACTCTCCCCTTAACTATGAACAATTATCATTCTCCCCCCTTGTCACGACCAAAAATCACTAGTCGTGATGACATCTAACTCGACCCGCTAAGTAAGCCAACTAACAGAAAATACAATCCAAATGAGATTATAGAAAAAATAAAGAAGAATAATCTGAACATTTTGACCCAAGAATTGGCAGTACGAACCATGAGCTTCTAATACTTGAAATTTACAAAGCTGCTACCAATAATTACACGATCTGTTTGAAATTTATATAACAGATTAGCAAAATCTAAGCTACCAAGGACGAGTGGCAACTATATCCGGAATGCACGAACATCTTTAGAGTCAGCACACGACAGCACCAGCAGCTCCGCTCCAAAAATCTGCACTCAATGTGCAAAAGTGTAGTATAAGTACAACCAACCCCGTGTACTGGTAAGTATTATGTCTAACCTCGTCGAAGTAGTGACGAGGCTTTTTAGTTAAAAGATACTTTCTGATAAAACCTGCACTGTAAATCAGCAATAGAACTATATCACAATATAATAGAGAAGAATACATGAAACGAATACACAAATCAATAATCGAGTGTTAGCAAAGATCACAATTGGCATATTCAAATACCTCGACCAATCCTTTCTTAAGAATGAAAACAATAAACCATGACAGTCACTTCATAAATTTCATAGCATGAGGAATGTACTCAGATATCAAGTTAACTACACGGCAAGACCTTTCGTGATTCTATCTCATCCTCACCCAATATACGTATAATCGTACTAACCAATAACTGGAATTACAAATTAGGAAATACGCAAGTAACAATAATGAACGAGGATATACATGTGGGCAATAGAAATAGACTAGGCAGAAGACATATGAGTACTGACAGCAATTAGGAAAACACGGAATATCAACTTCAGCTAACTAGTATGGTGGAGGCCTAGGTACACGCATAACAAATAAGAAAAGAACACATGATCTTTACAAGTTAACAAGTAGAGGCATGAATGACTACCATGATGGAAGGTTTATGCTAAAGTGCAACATAATAGATACGACATGAGTGTATTTATAAAAGAAGGAAATAGGCATGGTATTTGCAAGTTAAGCAAGCAGAAGATATGAGCAACACAACAACAATTGATATAGAGATAAATGACAGAACAATAGCAACAAGTCACATCAGATCTGTCATTGCGACAATAGCACCTTAAGGTAAAGACATGAACATATACACTGGAAAACAGATATCACAACATAATGCATATCCCTCATCCTTGCCTGTACGGAAACACCCATCGTGTCATGACCTCACGATAATATAAAAGCATAACAATATAAATAAAATGGCACGACATCACCCTTCATGCTTTACACTCTCATAACATGGCACGCACCATTCTTCGTGCTTTACACTCACATAACATGACATGGCATCACCCTTCGTGCTTTTACTCTCAATAATATGGCACGGTATCACCTTCATGCTTTTACTCTCAAGTGATATGGCACGACATCACCCTTCGTGCTTTACACTCTCCTCACATAATGATGTATAAACAATGGAATGGTATCACCCTTCGTTACCCAGAACATGTGTATAATTGGCAAACAAGGCAGGGAGCATAAATAATATCGAGGAGAGTGTTTAAATGAATATTCCAAAGAAATCTCAATCACAACTTTCCAAGCCAAAAATGATTCAATAAACCCTCAAGAACCGTATTATTCAAGTACTTCCACAAATCTCACAAATGATCAACAACACAAGTATAGAATATAGTATCTCAAGAAGATCGATTGTAGCAATATATTAATGATTACACATAGAGATGACAAAATTAGACACATAAAGGTATTCTTAGGATTCCATCAAATTTGATCAAGTTGTATTAGGCTAAGTCTTGATTCTAATATTTTATTCGATGTTCTTAATATCCAGAAGTCAATTGAGGCATGAAGCAAGAAGGTCGCGTAATTCTACAAGACACAATTATAACATTATCTACCCTCGAGCATGATTAACCATGGCACATACATATACGCTTGTCACCTCGTATATGTATCACCCCCGCATGTAGCGAATAATGACAAAAAGGATTAAAAATTTCCTCAACAAAGTTAGGCAAGACACTTACCTCAATTTGGCTAACTCAACACTCAATTTAGCCTTTTTCCTTTACAAATTTGCCTCCGCTCGGCTCAATCTAGCCAACGACGACTTGAATACATCACACAGTGCAAGAGAAAATAATTTCAAATAATAAAGCCGTGATTTTTATTAAGTTTCTAAAAAGTCAAACCCCAGGTTCGCCAGGTCAAAATTCGGGTCCAAGCGTAGGTCTTGACTACCCATAGCCTCACGAGTCCAAATATATGTTTGTTTTCATATCCGAGTCCGATTCGACTCTCAAATCCCAAATTTTCATTTTTCAAAACTTTGATAAAATCCCCAATATTTTCCCTAGATTTCTCATGAATTTGATGTTAAATCTTATATAAAATCATGAAATATAGTTGAGAATTGATTAGAGGTTCTTACCCATTGATTTGATATGAAAATCCCTTCACAAAATCGCCTCTCATCGAAGCTAGGGTTCAAAATATATCAAAATGAAGCGAAGTCTTGGAATTTTTAGTATTTAACAGGCTGCAAGGTTCGCAAATGCGAACCCCGCAAATGCGAAGAACTCATCGCAAATGCGAAGATTGAATATCTCTGCTGCCTTTGTAAATGCGACCAAAAAGGTCGTAAATGCGAACACTGGACCTTCGCAAAAGTGACCAATTGGTCGCAAATGCGAACAAACTCATCTCATGCCTTTATCGCAAATGCGATACTGAGTCCGCAAATGCGAACTCAACAGGCCTAGCAAAAACAACAAATTCCTCGCAAATGCGAGTTCTTTCCCTAGCAGCCCAGCTTCGCAAATGCGAGGTTGCTTTGTAATTGTGATAGTCACATTCGCGACAAAAACATCGCAAATGCGATGATACCAGTAGCAGCACTCAAAGTTTATGAAAAATCAGTTCGAAACCAATCTGAAACTCACCCCAGCCCCCGAGGCTCCAAACCAACCATGCACCCAGGTCTACAAACACGACACAAACTCGCTATCGCGATCAAATCATCAAAATAACCTCTAAAACCACGAATCGGACGCCAAAACACATGAATATCAAACTAAACTTCAAGAACTTCTAGAATCGCAAACAAGCGTCCAAACCATACCAAATCAACTCCAAGTGGCACCAAATTTTGCAGACAAGTTCTATGTGACAAAATGAACCTACTTAAAGCTTCAAATCACGCATAAAAACCTAGAAATGATGAATTGCACCTTAAGTCAAAATCAACGAACCTTGAAACTTCAACTTCTACAAACGATGCCGAAACTTATTAAATCACGTACAATTGACCTTAAATTTTGCACACAAGTCACATTTGCCATTACGGACCTACTCCAACTTCCACAATCGGAATCCGACCCCGATATCAAAAAGTCCGCTCCCGGTCAAACTTCCCAAAAATCCAACTTGCACTATTTCAAGGCTAATTAGACTACGGACCTTCAAATTACAATCCGGACGCGCTCCTAAGTCCAAAATCACCCAATGGAGCTAACGGAATTTTATGAACTCCATTTCGTGGTCAAATGCTAAAAAGTCAAACTTCGTCAACTCTTCCAACTTAGAGCTTAAATCTTGAAGTTCATTGTTCCAAATCGATTCCGGATAACTTGAAAACCATCACCGATGATTTACGCAAGTAATAATACATCGTACGGAAATACTCGAGCCCTCAAAACACCGAGCGAAGTGCGGATACTCACAATGACCAATCGAGTCATTACATCCTCCACCACTTAAACGTACGTTCGTCCTCGAATGTGCAAGGAATCGTTCCAAAGCTATCAAATCACAGTGTAACCTTACTATGCATAAACCCCGGGGGTGATCCCACGTCAGCCTGATCCACATAAGCCCGCCAACACAACATAACTAGAGATCCTTATTTTGACCTTGGTACTTAAACCTTAGAACCCAATTTCTATCATCCAGAATTCATTATGAGACCCGAATCCCACATCTACACATTTTATAAGTTTGAACAAGCTGTATCAAATCATACCCATAACCCAAGATGTAATCACATGATATATCCCATCACTTCGACACTCACAGTAGGAACTGCTGACCACCATTACTACCCATAAACAAATCCGGTGCCGATAGAAAACCTCATATCGATTAGAACATCGTCCAAAACCTTCATACCCTACCAATGATGAAAGAAAAATGCATAACCGCTTAACCACTCATCTGATCAATAAGACAAGAAACTCACTCGTCCGACCAGGGCTATTGTCCAAATCCTCAGCAAAACATAGTATTATTCTTCCAAACCTTTTTTATCCCAATATAATAGTGCAAATCTCAGGTCTAAAAACCTCATCTAAGACGATAAAAGCAACCTCATCGAAAAGAATCAACAATAATCATATGGAGCCCCACACACCCCGGTTCCATGCACTAACAAGTAATAATTCAGACATGACAAATAATAGTAAGAAAACTAAATAAGAAGACTACTAAGCAAGTTAAGCAGGTAGGGAAATTTTTGCATTTTACTATGAACTATTTTCAACAAGGTGAAAGCAAAATACACAAAATAGGAATAAGGAGTCACATTTCATTGGTGTACCATTGCAGCGTGCAACCCGATCCCATCATATCAATCCACATAGGGTACCCATCGAGCCATAACACTCGGCCTCACTGATCACCTGCGCATCAACATCAACAACAACCGAATGTACGAAAATATAATTGTGGGAAATTTTTTAGGAGCGGACAATACTAAGAAGGACAAGCACAACTATGGTGCAATAAGCAAATCAACATCACGAAGGCCACCTCTCCCATAGTGCCATCAGGCCTAAACTAAATCATAATATACGCGTGAAGAATCATGTAACCTCACATCCTGTCATAGTATAAGAGAGAAACATAAAACATAAACCAGGGCGCGAATAATGTCCATTATGCCCGATGATATACATGTGGTAACAACTGTACAAGAACAAACAAATCCGATCTGATACAGAATACACATTCTCATTAGGCTTAAAAGCAACCCCCAAACCAATTTCTAGCCATCCCCAAACATGTAATTAACCTTCCAAAAGTCCATAGCATCCTTTCCATAACACCTACCATCAATCATCCAATCCTCAACATTTCTTCACAGCTTACAGTCAAGGAATAGTCTGCCAATGAGAACATCCAGTCCTTGAACCTTACGATTACCAGAGTCTTCATATCCAATTCCAACACCTCTACTCAAATTGCTAATGCGTCACCCATACTTCATCATTCTACGAAAAATACTCATAATTCAATAGGAAATGCACCTGCCAACATGCAAACTCTCCTCCGGTTAGAACAGATAATGCAAGCAAAACCTTAGACACCCGAAATCGTCCACGTCATCAAGAACTCATATCCTCCCCTCTAAAACTAAATGCAACCTTGTACAAGAAACTTTTCAACCCCACACGGCATATCGCCTCTAACATGCTAACTCGCAACACTACGAAAGTCTCATAGTCAACTCTGAACCATAAGTAAATTGAACACTTCATCAACCGAGAATCTTTCATTTAACTTAATCCAAGAGAACACCACCACATACAATATAGCTTCTATACCTATAGAAAACATCAACTCTGACTGTGGTCATAACCATGATAAGTTTTTCGGAACTCAGTAATACATAATCGAGTAATATGAACCAATCGACCTTAACTTAACCGAGTCACACAGACTACCAACCCGAAAGTAACTCAATCCGATATGACCACGTTGAGGGAACTTCCTAGGAACCCAAAACCCTTTCTTGCATCACTCCAATATTGGCATGTAAACCTTTCTTGAGAAGGAAATCCTGTAGATTCGATTACCATTCACTATCATTTTCAAGCCCACCCATACACAAATTCAAAAGTCCTTAAAGGCTACATAAGACCTGGAACTCGCCAGAACCTTCTCGATAGCCGCCCATCCTGCTTTAATCTTTAATACATAGCTAGTATGCATCGAGCAACCCGTGCTTTACCAGCATATGCCCATTAAAAGAAATAACTAAGCAATCTCTCAGTTCGAAAACTGATACGGCCCATGATCCTACAATCTGATCGTCATTAGCAGACTCCACTACTTAGCTCGAAGTCATAGAACACTTCATCAGCAACCCAAAGTACCATATCTTCATAGCAGGCCCTAATCTCGCATGACTATTAAGCTTAATACTTCAAAAACTCATATAATGTTGATCATAGAACACCCCGAAGACTCTGCCAAACGCTTACCCATCTTTGCAATAGTCAAACAACTTCCCCAAACGCTCTGAAATAATGACATATGCACTCCCCAAAATGGAAACCTCATACGAAAAACACGATCCAAACTCATCATGCAGGAGATGGCCTACCGGTTATACTCAAATCGACCTCTTGCCATGAACCCACCTTAATCACAATAGCTAGGCCACCAGCCAATCTTTCCAAATTTGTGCTTACCAACTATACATATGAACTTGCCTCATACCATAAATGAACGATGAGAAGATTAACACCGCATATGCTTCTGAGGCTAGACAACACATCGCGATGATAATAAAGCATCCATAGCCCGTCGTAATCTATCTGTTGCATCACCGATCGCCGGCGAATACTGAGTGCACAACATCACATATGAGCGATTGGGAGGAGTCAAAGTTATCGATTTCAAGATGAAATAAGGTTGCACGATAAGGAAAGAAGAAAAGGAATTTTTTTATAAATGCCATGTAGCCTCCCAAAGATAGGTATGGACGTCATCATACCGATCCGTGGGATTCTACTAAACACTTTCTCATGACTCGTAAAACCTATGAACCTAGTGTTCTGATACCACCTTGTTACGACCCAAAATCACTGGTCATGATGGCACCTAACTCGACCTGCTAGGTAAGCAAACTAATAGAAAATACAATCCAAATGAGATTATAGAAAAAATAGAGAAGAATAATCTGAACAATTACAAATTTGACCCAGGAACTGGTAGTATGAACCATGAGCTTCTAAGACTTGGAATTTACAAAGCTGGTACCAATAATTACACGATCTGTTTGAAATTTACATAACATATTAGCAAAACCTAAGCTACCAAAGACAAGTGACAGCTACATCCAAAATGCATAATCATCTTCAGAGTCATCACCCGACATCACCAGCAGCTCTGCTCCAAAAATCTGCACACAATATGCAGAAGTGTAGTATCAGTACAACCGACCCCATGTAATGGTAAGTATTTTGTCTAACCTCGTCGAAGTAGTGATGGTGCCTTTTAGTTAAAAGATACTTTCTAATAAAATCTACATTGTAAATCAGTAATAGAACTATACCATGATATAATAGAGAAGAATACCTGAAACGGATACACAAAATAATAACCGGGTGTTAGCAAAGATCACAATTGGCATATTCAAATACCTCGACCAATAATTTCCTTAGAATAAAACCAATAAACCACAACAATCATTTCATAACTTTCATAGCATGAGGAATGTACTTAGATATCAAGTCAATTACATGGCAACACCCCCTCGTGCTTCTATCTCATCCTCACCCAATATACGTATAATCGTACCAACCGATAACAGGAATTACAAAGTAGAAAATACGCAAGTAACAATAATGAACGAGGATATACGTGTGGGAAACAGAAATAGACTGGGCAGAAGACATATGAGTAATGATAGCAATTAGGAAAACACGTAATATCAACTTCAACTAACTAGTATGGTGGAGGCCTAGGTATAAGAATAACAAATAAGAAAGGACTACATGATCTTTACAAGTTAACAAGTAGAGGCATAAATAACTAGCATGGTGGAAGGCTTGTACTAAAGTGCAATATAATAGATACGACAAGAGTGTATTTATAAAAGCAAGAAATAGGCATGGTATTTGCAAGTTAAGCAAGGAGAAGATATGAGCAACATAACAACAATTAATATAGAGATAAATGATAGAACAATAGCAACAAGTCACATCAGATTTGTGATTGCGATAATAACAGCTCAAGATAAAGACATGAACATATACACGGGAAACCATATATCACAATATAATGCATGTCCCTCATCCTCGCCTATATGGAAACATCCATCGTGCCATGACCTCACGATAATATAAAAGCATAACAGTATAAATAAAATGGCACGACATCACCCTTCGTTCTTTATACTCTCATATCATGGCACGACATCACCCTTCATGTTTTACACTCACAAAACATGGCATGACATCCACTTTCGTGCTTTTACTCTCAACAATATGGCACGACATCACTATTCATGTTTTCACTCTCAAATGATATAGCACGACATCACACTTTGTGGTTTACACTCTCCCTCACATGATAATGTATAAACAATGGCACGACATCACCCTTCGTGCTTTACACTCTTCCTTACCAAGCATATGTGTATCAATGACAAACAGGCAGAAAGCATAAATAATATCAGGAAGAGTGTTTAAACGAATAATCCAAAAAAATCCCAATCACAACTTTCCAAGCCAACAATGATTCAATAAACCCTCAAGAACCGTATTATTCAAGTACTTCCACAAATCTCACACATGATCAACAATATAAGTATAGAATCTAGTATCTCAAGAAGATCAATTGTAGCAATTTATTAATTATTACGCATAGAGATGACCAAATTAGACATATCAATGTATTCTCAAGATTCCATCAAATTTGATCAAGTTATATTAGTCTAAGTCTTGATTTCTAACATTTTATACTATTTTCTTAATATATAGAAGTCAAGTGAGGCATAAATCAAGAAGGTCGTGTAATTCTCCAAGACACAATTATAATGTAATCTACCCCCCGTCATGATTAACCCTGGTACATACATATACGATCGTTACCTCATATATGTATCACCCCCAGCATGTAGCAAACAGTGTCAAATAGGAGGAAAAATTCCCTCAACAAAGTTAGGCAAGACACTTCCACAATTTTGCTAACTCAACACTCAATTTAGCCTTTTTCCTTTAACAATTCACCACCGCTCGGCTCAATCTAGCCAACGACAACTTTAATACATCACACAATACAAGAGAAAACAATTTCAATTAATAAAGCTGTAATTTTTATTAGATTTCTAAAAAGTCAACAAAAGTCAAACCCCGAGCCCCCCTAGTCAAAACCCGGTTCCAAGGGTACATCTTTACTACCTATAGCCTCACGATTCCAAATATATATTTTATTTTCAAATCCGATTCCTATTAGACTCTCAAATCCCAAATTTTTATTTTTCAAACTTTGACAAAATCCCCAAATTTTTCCATAGATTTCTCATGAATTTGATGTTAAATCTTATATAAAATCATGAAATATAGTTGATAATTGATTAGAGGTACTTACCCAATGATTTGGTATGAAACTCCCTTCACAAAATTGCCTCTCATCGAAGCTAGGGTTCAAAATATATCAAAATGAAGCTAAGTCTCAGAATTCTCAGCATTTAATAGGCTGCAGATGTCGCATTTGCGACATGGGGTTCTCATCCCGCAAATGCGAAGAACTCATCGCAAATGCGAAGATTGAAATTCTCTCGCAAATGGGACCAAAAAGGTCGCAAATTTAAACACTGGACCTTTGCAAAAGCGACCAGTTGGTCGTAAATGCAAACAAACTCAGCTCAGGCCTTTATCGCAAATGTGATACTGAGTCTGCAATTGCTAACTCAACAGGCCTCGCAAATGCGGCAAATTCCTCGCAAACGTGAGTCCTTTCACTCGCAATTGCGATAGTCTATATGAGAAAACGAACCTACTCGAAGCTTCAAATCACGCATAAAAACCTTGAAATGACGAATCGCACCCCAAGTCAAAATTAATGAACTTTAAAACTTTAACTTTTACAACCGATGTGGAAACCTATTAAATCATATCCAATTGACCTTAAATTTTGCACACAAGTCAAATTTTCCATTATGGACCTACTCCAACTTTCGAAATCAAAATTCGACCCTGATATCAAAAAGTCCACTACCAGTCAAACTTCCCAAAAGTTTAACTTTCGACATTTCAAGGCTAATTCAACTACGGATATCCAAATTACAATTCGGGCATGCTCCTAAGTCCAAAATCACCCAACGGAGTTAGTGAAACTAATGAAAATCCATTCCGAGATCAACTATTAGAAAGCCAAACTTGGTCAACTCTTCCTATTTAGAGCTTAAATCTTAAAGTTCATTCTTCCAAATCGATTCTGGATAACTTGGAAAGCATCATCGATCATTTATGCAAGTCATAATACATCATGCGAAGATAATCGAGCTCTCAAAATACCGAGCAAAGTGCAGATACTTAAAACGACCAGTTGGGTCGTTACACCCCTTCATCCTACATAATGTCTATGTGTAACGACCCGACTGGTCATTTTGCTTTTTAGAACCCGTCCCCCTAAATAAAACTTCACGCGCTTGCTTTAACTAATTTACAACCTCCAGGGATGGTTGGTTTGAGACTTTGAAGAAATTGGGTTGAAATATGCTCATCTAATTCCTTAAGATTTACTTAAAAGGCTAAGTTTGACTTTGTTCAACGTTTTTAGCAAATGGACCCAAATTCGTATTTTGACGGTCCCAGAGGGTCCGTAGAAAAATATGAGACCTGGGTGTATGCCTGGAATAGAATTGTGAGGTCCCTAGCCCGAGTAATGAATTTTTATTAGAAATTGTTAAACTGAGATTCTAAGGATTTAAAGAAACTAAATAATCATTGATCACATTGGTATCAGGCTCGTAGGTTGGTTCCAGAGCCCAGTACAGGTCCAATATGACATTTAAGAACTACCCGCAAAATTTGGTGTAAATCCGAGTAGTATAAGTTCGTATCGACACGTTAGAAGTGAATTTGGGAACTTGAAGGTTAAAAATTTTATTCAATTGGTTTTAGTGGGGATTCGAAAATTTAGCGTTGTTTCGGGTTTTCCAAAGGTTCAAGCGGGTCCATTTCATGATTTCAGACTTGTCGGTATGTTCGGGCGGGGCTGGGGAGCCCCGAGCGTCAATCGAACGAGGCTCGAGCGAAGTTGGAAAAGTTGAAAAGAGCTGAAGCATCTGGTATCTGTCATAACCACACTCGCAGTTGGTCAGCCGTAGGTGTGAGACTGCAGAAGCGGTCGTCCCCTCGCAGATGCGGTCAAGGAAGGCTAGGCCCAATGCCGCAAAAGCGGCTCTCGAGCCGTAGAAGCAGCTTCAAGACCGCAGAAGCGGCTTCTTCCTCGTAGTAGCGGGACCACAGATGCGTTCTGCTGACCGCAGATATGGAAATCGATGAAGCTGTGAGCTTCATTTAATACGTGTTCTAAGTTATTTTTGCCATTTTCACTCCTCCATTGGGCGATTTTGGAGCTTTTGAGAGAAGCCTACCACTTATCATCTTGAGGTAAGTTTACTCTACCTATTCCTAGTTAAATACTTTTGTCTTACATAGATTAACACACTAAGATTAAGGTAAAATCATGGGGTTAGAGCAAAACCTAGGGTTTTGGTAAAACTTAGATTTTACCATGAAATTGGTTGTGAAATAAAGTAGAAATCATATATTATTGATCCTTAGGTTACAAAGAAAAACTTCCTTTGAAAAATTTTGGAATTTGGCCACGTGGGCCCGGGGTCGGATTTTAGGAAACTTGTGTTTAAGGTAGGGAAATCGCTTAAATAGTTAGAATGCAATCTTGTGAGCTTGTATTAACAAGTTCCTACCTCGTTTATCTAGTTTTGGATCGTTCGGCACCAAATTGAAAGTTCGGGCTCATTCTTGGTATTGGAAGTGCATTTTGGAGCGAGGTAAGTCTCCTTTCTAACCTTGTAAGAGGGAATTGTCCCCATAGGAGTAATAATACTACAATTTGCCACTAAATGTGGGGGCTACGTACACACTAGGTAATGAGAGTCCGTGCGTAGATACTATCATGCTAAATGTCCGGGTAGTTTAGGACGCGTATCATGCTATACCTACAAATTATTATATGTCTTCCTGCTAATATGATCATTTAGGGTATGCTAGAGAATTAGAAATGAATATAAATGAAAAGAATGTATTGTTGAGCACCAGTATGAGTTGATTTGAATACAAATGCGCCTTCTGTATTTTTCTGTTTATCATTGATATTTGTGGATGCATCTATGGTTCACGTCATTCGACCCTCTGGCAGTGCACAGTTTCTTTTCTGTTGGATCGGGCCGTCGACCTCCGCATAATGTGCGCATGATATTTATGTGAATTATTATCGATGACTTTTCTAATAAATAGTTTGAAATGTAAATGAATAACTGTTATATTAAAATGACATGACTTGGAAATCCTTATTTTCAACCGTTATCTAATTGTGACCTTCATGCCTGGCATAACATCAAATTTTATTAATTGACCCTAGTAGGTATCAAGTCGACCTCTCGTCTCTACTTTTTCGAGATTAGACGGGACACTTACTGGGTACATATTATTTATGTACTCATACTACGCTTCTGTACTTAAATGTACAGGCTCTGAGGCAGGTACATCTAGCTATAAGACTGGTGCGCGTCCCTGATCTTAGTCCGAGACTTCCACGGTGAGCTGCTTTCCTTTCCTGTGCCGACCAGCAGCTTGATGGAGTTTCTCTTACTTTTGACTGTCTATTCTATTTCAGACATTAGGGTAGGTCTATTATTTCTATATATTCTACTAGTTGCCTACAGCTTGTGACACCAGGTCTTGGCACACACATTAGTAGACAGTTCTTTTGGGTTGTATAACTATTATTGAACATTACGTATTATCACTTGTTTAATTGCAAATTTAGGAAAGTGTTGTAACTGCTTTGGTAAGTAAAATAAGAAATCACTAATATTTTCATATTGGCTTGCCTGACAACGCTGTTGGATGCCATCACGACCTGAGGTGGAAATTGAGTTGTGACACTATGTTGCCCTTGTTATTTTCAATTCCATCCTCAATCTTGTGCATATGCTATTTTTATGCTTTCTTATAATTTCAATTATGTCATATATTATTATAAATTATAATTTAAAACATATTAAAATTAGATATAGAATAGTCCTTTTATAAATTTATCACAAAATCTATCATACTTTTATGATTTTTATTTAATATATCGCGTATTAAATGTATCTCTGAGTTACATTCTTTTAGTGTTAAATAGATAATTTTTTAGAAGTTTATTATAAAAATTGCCAATTTTTAATAATTATAAGATTTTGTATTACATTTATTGAGCATATATTTATAAGGTTCTCACTATTTTTTATTCTCAATTTTTTAAATAATTATTTTTAAAATTTAATTGCTATTAATAACATTGTTGATAAGATTATATTATTATTTTTTTCTCATCCTTTTTATTGTTCAACTCATTAAACTATATGCTTGGTTATCATTTTTTACTTTTTTCAATTTGAAAATTAATTTTTTTTTTTTTAGTAAACAAGAAATATATATATTAATAATTAAGTAACATTTAGTACATGACTTGCATACTTGGTGTCACTAAGGATACTTTGATTTCCTACGCTTGCTAGAGTGTTGCAAGCTTCATAAGATAGAAATTTCACAAAAACATAGTGTTCTAGTAGTTCCTTTTCCACAATACATTTTACATAAGTTGGAGGTTCAACAAAAGTTTTTTTGCCTTCCATTTGATCCGCAACCTTCTTAGCCATTTGACGAGCTATACTATTCCCTTGCCTGAATGTGTGTTGGAGGGTTATCTCCTTCTGTTGGTGCATTAACAACCTGCATTCATTAACAATGTCATCATATAATCTATCTCCCTGTTGGATAAATTGAATAACCTCCACAGAATCTATCTCTATTTCAAGAGGGTACATTCCCCATTCTTGAGATGTTTTGAGCCCCTCTAGTAGAGCTTTTCTTTTTGCTTCTAATGATCTGTTTGCATGGGATGGTTTACCAAAGCCCACTATCCAATGTCCATTGTCATTCCTGAATACACCTCCCAGGCTATATTTTTGTCAAAACTAGCATCAATATTTAGTTTAAACCATCCTTTTGGTGGTTTGTGTCATCCAATTTTGATGGGAGTTTTTTTAGGAGTATACATACTTTTTTTAGTGAGGAGTTTGAATTAGGTTGCCTTTTGAATAATATAATCACCATTAATAGGATTGCAGTGTTGTTTTGATTGTTACTGTTCCTATTTAACCAAATGCACCATACAACAAACGAAAAGAAAGAGTCCCAATTTATAAAATTATTTTTTATTGGATAGTCGAAAGCTTTTAGCTGAATAAGCCAACGTTCACCTTGGGTCTTATAGTAATGTTGCCACCTAAGACTGTCTCAAAATTTTTTTGAGGCTTTGCAATTAATGAATATGTGAGTTGTAGATTCCTCTTCATTACATTTGCATATAGGGCAATTTGGATCGATATTTAAGTCAATCTTGGCTAGGTATTGTCTACAAGGTATCCTATTATGGAGACATTACCATAAGAAGAATTTGATTTTATTAGGGAAAGCTAATTTCCAAATCCATTTGAAATCTATTAAGTACTTTTCGGAGGCTCAATTAAGTTATAGCAATTTTTAGTCGTAAAAACACCTTTGTAGTTGGTGAACCTATTGGAATGTCACTAGTTGGACACTTTAGGCGAATTCTTACCTTGGTGATGTTTTCCTTAGTATAATTTAGAATGTTGAGGGAGATTTTATCAAGTAACTAGTTTCCCCCCATCAAAGATGTCCTTTAATATTATGGAATAGTACTTTTTTAAGAGGGGTACTCTATTGTTTTCCTAAGGTTTTCTACCTTTCGAATTCAATTTGTTTCTCATATGTTCATGTTGGAATGACGATGAGGCGGCCAAATAATACCCTTAGAACATAAATCCCATCCCTTTTTCAATGCTTTTCCAGATGAAAGAATTTTTATTTTTAGCATTGCTAGACGCATAGGAAAAGATTATTAGTGTAGCCCAATGTGTGCTAGCATTAGTGAGCATTCTCCATACCATGCTAGCTAAGGTGCATAAATTCTTAGAATTTGCATTATGGATTCCAAGGCCTCCATTAGCTTTTGTTTGGCGAATAATAGACCATTTAATAAGATGAGTTTTCTTCTTTTCAGTGGTAGTGCCCCAGATGAAATCTCTTTGAAATTTATCAATTTTGTTAAGGATCTTTCTGGGGAGTAATGTGTATTGCATATAATGGTTTGGTATGGAGTTTAGCCATGATTGGGATAGGGTTGTTCTACATGCTATATTAACGAACTTCATCTTCCAACCTGCTAGCTTAATCGGCATTTCATCAATTATGAATTGGTAGTCCCTTGGCCTAGAGTATGTATTTAAAATAGGGAAGCCTGGGTAAGTACCAAAGAATTCACTTTTTTTAATACCTAACGTATTGGTAACATCTTTAATGAGAGTTTCTGAACAATTTTTTGAAAAGAGAATTTTGGATTTAGTAGGGTTAATACATTGCCCTGAAAATTTACAAAAATAATCTAAACCACTCTTAATGGCATGTCATGATTTCTTATTGACCTTTGCCATCAAGGTAAGATCATTTGCGGAGAATAAGTGGGAAAATTTTGGACAACTTCTCCCTGTGGTTATTGGGTCCCAATTCCTAATATCAACATGATGATTTATATATCTTGATAGCATTTCTAGACAAGGGATGAAGATACAAGGTGATATGAGATCCCCTTGCCTGATTCCCCTACTTGGTTCAAAGAAGTTTGTGATGGAATCATTAACTAAAACGGTTATTGAACTTGTCGATATACAATTTAATAGAAGCTTTAATTTTGGAGGAAAGTTGAAATATTGAAGGGTCGGATGGATTAAAGACCACTCTACTCGATCAAACGCTTTTTTCAGATCAATTTTAAGAATCATGTGACTTTGTTTTCCTTTTATATTTTTTATGTTGGAAACTAGTTCTTGGATAATAACAGTATTGTCAGAAGCTCTTCTATTCTTCATGAAGCTTGCTTGAAAGGGACTTATAATTTGTTCAAGAAAGGGCTTAAGACGGTTTGCAAGACATTTTGTAATTATTTTATAAATGGTGTGTCGCGCCCCCTTTTTTTCCCTTCGCAGGGAGAAGTCCAGGTTTCGACATTGTCACATCCCCAAATCGGCCCGGTCGTGATGGCGCCTCTCGTGAAGACAAGGCCAGTCGACACAACACCAAAATAACCCTTAATTAAACAAAATTTCATAATATAAATCTGAATGAACAGTGTAGAATAATATACAAGCCCGACACCGGGGTGTCACTAGCCATGAGCATCTATCGAGGTCTGAATACAACAAGAGTCTAAGAAAATGTACTAAATACAGTAATAGAAGTGAGAGGAAGGAAGCAGTGCTGCAAACGTCGTGCATCCACCTTGCTAACTCTGATGACTCCGCGTCTGAGCAATCAACACCCGTTACAGGGTTCCGAAATACCTGAATCTGCACACGAGGTGCAGGGAGTAATGTGAGTATTCTAGCCTAGTAAGTAATAAGAGTAAATAAAGACTGAGCAGTAGGAAAGAATGAATCCACATTTTTACATTAGGCTCAATAAGCACAACAGACTTTCAAATTATAATACGAGTCAATCGCCTCATTTTAAATTCAGCTTTTTGGTAAATACCATTTAAAGTACTTTCCAGCAATTTCAGTAAGGATTCAATACCATTTGTAATAAAAGAGAGGAAAACTATAATCAGCCCCTCGGGCAAAACATGGTTCGTAAAATAGCTCCTCGGGCAAAAACCGTAATCATGAACACCTTGTAACTTGAAAATCTCAATGGAAATAACCAATGCCAAATCAGTGATTACATTTTGAACATCTCATAAACCCCAGTTTAAATAAAAGTTATTTTAAAACATTTGTTCAACATTAGAGGCTCAATATAAAAATGAGTGAAAGCAGTCAATAAATCAACATATTCGATAGAAACTCATTTTAAAGAGGAGTGGAATCAATAAGTTCATAAATAGGCCCCTCAGGAAAAGTATCACTCATGTGCATTTATATATCTATCGCCCCTCGGTCTAGCCTCTCTATCACTCGTGACTCAACTCTTACCAATCAGTACTCGCACTCAGCACTCCCACTCAATAGGTACCATATAGTAACCGTTGCAGCGTGCAGCCCGATCCATATATCTCGTCGATGGCGCTCACTGGGGGTGTGCAGACTCCGGAGGGGCTCCTACAACCCAAGCGCTATATCGCTGCAGCGTGCAGCCCGATCCAACATATCGTTGCGGCGTGCAGCCCGATCCACATATATATATATATATATATATATATATATATATTGCTGCGGCGTGCAACCCGATCCAGAGAAATATAATCCTCACAACTAGGCCATCGGCCTCTCTCAGTGATTAGCCTCACCATTAGACTCTCAGTGTGTCTCAGTCATCAATCACACAATCAGACCCTCGGTCTATCTCAGTCATCATCTCAGGATCACTCGGACCATCAGTAAAACAGGGAACTCAGCCCAAAACAATTTCCACATTTTTAAGAATATAGTGATAAAGCCAGATTTGAGTAATAAACAGGTAAAACATGACTGAGGATATGCTTTCAAACAAATAGAGTGAGGAAAGACAGTAAAATGCCCCTAAGGGTCTCAACAAGTTGGCATAAGGCCCCAAACAAAGCATGCAACCCAAAATATAATTTCATCAAGCAATTAACTATCAAATACACATTAAAATAATCGTTCGGGATAGACTGGGTCACAATCCCCAGCGGTTCTCTACCCCACGCTCGTCATCTAGCGTGCAAGTCACCTCAAGGTAACACAACGATGTGTAATACGGGGTTTCAAACCCTCGAGACAGTATTTACAATCATTACTTATCTCGAACCGACTATAACTCTAGCTCGCGATGCCTTTGCCCCTCAAATAGGCCTCCACACGCGTCGAATCTACCCAAAATTAGAGCGAATACATCACAATATGCTAAGGGAACAAAGCCCAAGCGAAAACAATCAATAACAGGCACAAATCCCGAAATTACCAAAAACCCGAGCCCAGGACCCACTTCTCGAAACTTAGAAATTTTTACATCAACGGGTTCCTTATCACTTCACGAGTCTATGCATATAAAGAACACCAAAATCAGAGTCCAAATGATCCCTCAAATCCCAAATTAAAAATCCAATATTCCAAGTCCTAGTTCTTCCGTTTTAGACTTAGTTTCCATGAATTTCTAGGTGGATTTCGCAATAAACACGAGTTTTAAGTTCAAAAATCTTACCTCCAATTTATTCCCCTTGAATCCATCTTTAATCTCCACCAAGAAGCTCTGAAAATGGTCAACCATGGAGGAAAAATGACCCAAAATCGCAGATGAAGTGACTTAAACATTCTGCCCAGCACTGACTATTACTTCATCGCGATCGCGACCCCAATGATGCAAATGCGAAGAGCAAAACACTGGACCCCCAATTACTTATACGCGAACGCGAAATACTGTACGCGAACGTGAAGCACAATCTCAGGGCCCTCAGCGAGCGTGAGACCTTTAATGCGAATGCGAAGGCCAAACTCAGACCACTAAAAAATCCTTCTACGCGATCGCGATTGGCCCCACGCGATCGCAAAGACCAAATTTGTCTACAACAGCTGAACAGTTTCTGCATTAATCCAACACAAAAACTAGCCCGATTGGCCACCCGAAACTCACCCAAGGCCCCCGGGACCTCAACCAAAGCTACCAACATAACCCATTACATCATTCAAACTTGTTCCAATCATCAAAACACCTCAAACAACATCAAATTACCCAAACTCATTGAATTCTAGCCTAAGTGTTCTAAGAACATCCGAAATACATTTTCGATCAAAAACCCCGTCAAACCACGTCCGAATGACCTGAAATTTTCCACACACGTCCCAAATGACATAACGAAGCTACATCAACTCTCAGAATTCCATTCCGACCTTCAGATCAAAATCTCACCTACCAACCGGAAATCGCCAAAATTCTAACTTCGCCAATTCAAGCCTAATTCTACACGGACCTCCAAAACCAAATTCCGATCACGCTCCTAAGTCAAAAATCACCTAACGAAGCTAACCAAACCATAAAAACTCCGATCCGAGCTCATATACAAATAAGTCAACTCTTGGTCAAACCTTTCAAATTCATAGCTTTCAACTAAGACTGTTCTTTCAAATTCATACCGATTTTCGTGAAAACCAAAACCAACGATCTACATCAGTTATAACACATTACACGGGGCAAGTCATGCCCGAGAACTGGCGATCAAAGTGCAAAAGCTCAAAATGACCGGCCGGGTCATTACATCCTGCCCCACTTAAACACATGTTCGTCCTCGAACGTACCCAGAGTTGCTCTGAAAACCAACCAATCGCTGAATAACCTTACCATGCATATACCCGGGGGTGATCCCACGTCACCCTATCTCATATAGGTCCAATAACACATTGCAACTGAAATTACATAATCCAGTCTGGCCCATAAGCCATAGAACCACATTTCCACTCCTGAAACCATAATTACGATCAAAACCTCGCACCTATACTCTGAATAGACCCGATCCAACTGTAATAACCCATGCCTGCAACCTCGGTAGCAATCCCATAATATACCACATAACTCAAACACTCGTAGCGATAACTTCTGTTCACAGCAGCTGCACCTAACAGCCGAATACCGATAAAAAGCCTCTTAACAACTAAAATCTCATTCCAACACTTCCATATACTGCCAATGATAAGGGAAACACGCAATAAACCATAACCATTTCTTAGACCAACCATCCATAAGGCTACTTCTCCTGGGCAATTACCATAGCAATATTTCCAAGCCGAACCTCGATATTATCCTTCCAACATGCTGAAATCGAGTCTTTTCGTATTTATTAATGATCCTAACGATCTCCTCTAATCCGACACACCACTCTGGTGACATGACACATCAATAGAGGCCTAAGCCACAACTAGCATAATACGCGCACTAATAAGCAACGGTCCGAACATACTCAAATCACGAAAATGACTCAAATGAAAGAGCTATACCTCAAGGTCACCAGTACCACCACAACACAAGGCTGAGAACCCGTCTCACATCATAGAATAGAACACACAAGTCTAACCCGCAAGGTCATATTTTCTCATAGCTTCGTTGCAATGCGCGAACTGCTCCACATGAGACACCTCTAGTCACTATGCTCAAAACTGGCAACCACGCAAAATTTGATGTCTGGAACCAAAGAATATCATTACAGCCACTGTGAAATAAGTAACATATACCACGCAAACCCGGTAGGACATAACCGATACGTCATTCACCGAGCAACACCTAATTACTCTTCCCGTTCGACTTCCATTATGAAACTCTGATAGAACCGCACCATAGGTGCCTATAACCAACAGATTGTAATGTCTCGCAACACAGAAAGGTAACTCATAGATCCCCCTAGTTGCTAATAGCTCAAAAACGACCGAATCAACACATCATTCGCCACCAGTAACTCGAAATCAACAAAACCGTCTCGATGCCGGACACATATCCATATAGGTCTGCCAATGGACCACACATCATCTATTGTTACACACAACAGATAAACAATCCGCCGAAGGTTCACAATGACTGAATCATAGCACATACTAACATCTGGCTAACTTACCCACATTTTGCCTTCCACAACCACGAGCTACCCTACATATGAGAACTTACAGTCTCCAAGTCCATAAACACACAAATTACCATCAACTCAATCACATTGCCTCTTTCTGGAACATATACCCTTGTCAAATCACCTCCATTAGCATTACCATTTCCTTAATCATCTGGAGATCCCTTCTCAAATCATCTGAAGTTCATTTCTCTAATAATCTGGAACTTCCCGTGGTGCCTAAGAATTTATGGTCTTTCATTCAAATCTGAGCTGTGACCTTACATATGCAAATCTCAGTCTTACACAACATATCGCATAGATCGTACCAATCTAGGATAACCGCGAGAGATTCATATCCCTTCTGAGCCACAAACATCTAAGTACTCAACTAGTCAAGAACTTTCCATTGGTCCCCTCTAGAAGAAAATCACTATACATCCCTGCTCCTCACGCCAATGCGAAAAATATACCTTTCTAACTATGGTGGAAACCATCTAGATCTCTCCGAATTTCATTTGCACAAACTAAACTGTCAGGACTGAATCCTTCTAACTCAACCAAGCTATGCAGACCACTAACCCAAGAGCATTTTCGCTAAACACCTGTATAAACTCATTATCTCGTAAGCATCCAAATGGCTAATCATATCCTTACCATACCAACTCGGCCTACTACCTAGCTATCCCATCTATCCGAATTCCCTCCTGATTTACCTTCAAATCGATACTCATTCTTGTTATAACATCACAATTTCTCAACCCAGACTTATCACACGGAACCCAAGCATAAAGCTACACCGTCTAAGGCTCATAAGCCGTCGAATACTTTCTTAGATATTCCCACAAGCACTACGATCAAAATACTGTACTCTGAAGAGACTTCTTCTGAATCTAAATCTGTTACCTTTGCCTTCCTGATACTGATACATAGAATCCCATAATTAACATAGAAATATCACAAGTCTTGAACCCTTCCAATGAAAACTCAGTTTTTAACCACATATACAACTTTGAGATACCCAATTGTTACATGTAGAATCATGAACACATTAGAACCATTCTCGAGAGTCTTTCACTCTATTCAGACTGCAATTAACCCGATCAACAGAACCGAACAACCAGTGCCTCATTGGAAATTCTAACACTACAATATGTAACCTTACCTTAGTTAAAAAATTTCCTTTACTCGAGCCATCCTCGGGCTCAATCTCCGCAAACCAGAACTGACTCACCAGCACGCCTCAAACCGGAACCAACATAGCACATACCTGTGCAATCAGCTAATCAATAGCAAACTCCCCCACTTGGCTCAAATCCATAGATTTAAACACACACAATAACCCATAACGCATATACTTTACTGTTGCCATAATACCATAGTGAGATTAACTCAATCCTTCATAAGATTGTGGAACACAGACCATCTGGTGCTTCATATTTTCTGCAAATCTCGCATTCATCCTCGCAATAGTCAGGCCCACTCTCATAAGCGATCCAAAATTCGAATTTCAACACTTATATTTCACTTGTAAATGAGATATTCTAGCAGACAACATAAGGATCATACCACTTCAGAACACTCTGCAGGATATAACTCACCTGCTTTGCTTTCAACTAACATCTCTCTATACCTTCCACTGTCACAAACATTACGCAGTCACTTAGTCTTCCTGAGTCTGAACTCATAACGTAACATGGAATTTCCCACTCTCAACTAGGAAACATCCAAAGATTCTTCACACACCCACAACTCGTCGCTTCCAAATCGCATAGATACATTTAGCAGTACTACATACTCATCACACAGTTATCCAACTGTCACTTCCACTAATAAGGACACTACCGAACACATACGTTCAAAATCACTTGCTCACACAATCAGCACCTCGGTGCTCAAGCTATATGCAAAAATTCGGCCTCAAGTCCTCCAGACTGGCACAATATCAACTCACAGAGATTGCATCTCGCCCCTCGATCGGGGAATCACAAGCCATCAAGGCACATCTGATATTGAGCGCTCATGCGCGCATGCGAACGCGTGGAAGGAATTTTTCAAGAGTTACTTTTCAAGATAGATCAAGGACGCATGATAAGAACTCAAGAATGTGAATTTTTTTTTTTCAAAAAGGTTCTGCAGCCTCTCGAGGATAAATACAGACGTCTCCGTACCGATCCGTGAGACTCTACTAAACCTGCTCCTGACTCGTGAGACCTATGTAACCTAGGCTTCAATACCAACTTGTCACGACCCCAAATCGACCCGGTCGTGATGGCGCCTCTCGTGAAGAAAAGGCCAGCCAACACAACACCCATATAACCCTTAATTATATAATATTTCATAATATAAATCTGAATGAATAGTGCAGAATAATATACAAGCCCGACATCGGGGTGTTACTAGCCATGAGCATCTATCGAGGTCTGAATACAACAAGAGTCTAAGAAAATGTACAAAATACAGTAATAGAAGTGAGGGGAAGGAAGCGGTGCTGCGAACGTCTCGCAGCGACCTTGCTAACTCTGATGACTCCGCGTCTGAGCAATCAACACCCACTACCGGGTTCTGAAATACCTGAATTTGCACACGAGGTGCAGGGAGTAATGTGAGTACTCCAACCCAGTAAGTAATAAGAGTAAATAAAGACTGAGCAGTAGGAAATAATGATTCCACATTTTTAAATTAGGCTCAATAAGCACAACAGGCTTTCAAATTATAATATGAGTCAATCATCTAATTTTAAATCCAGCTTTTTGGTAAAAATCATTTAAAATACCTTCCAGCAATTTCAGTAGGGGTTCAATACCATTTGTAATAAAAGAGAGGAAAACTATAATCAGCCCCTCGGGCAAAACATGGTTCATAAAACAGCTCCTCGGGCAAAAACCGTAATCATGAACACCTCGCAGCTTGAAAATTTCAGTGGAGATAACCAATGCCAAATCAGTGATTACATTTTGAACATCTCATAAACCCAGTTTAAATAAAAGTTATTTTAAAACATTTGTTCAACATTTCGACAGAGTCTCAATATAAAAATGAGTGAAAAAAGTCAATAAATCAAAATATTCGATAGAAACTCATTTTAAAGAGGAGTGGAATCAATAAGTTCACAAACAGGCCTCTCAGGCAAAGTATCACTCATGTGCATGTATATATCTATCGCCCCTCGGGCTAGCCTCTGTGTCACTCGTGACTCAACTCTTACCAATCAGTACTCGCACTCAGCACTCCCACTCAATAGGTACCATATAGTAACCGTTGCAGCGTGCAGCCCGATCCATATATCTCGTCGATGGCGCTCACTGGGGGTGTGCAGACTCCGGAGGGGCTCCTACAGCCCAAGCGCTATATCGCTGCAGCGTGCAGCCCGATCCAACATATCGTTGCGGCGTGCAGCCCGATCCACACACACACACACACACACACATATATATATATATATATATATATATATATATATATATATATATATATATTGCTACAGCGTGCAACCCGATCCATAGAAATATAATCCTCACAACTGGGACCTCGGCCTCTCTCAGTGATTAACCTCACCATTAGACTCTCAGTCTGTCTAAGTCATCAATCTCACAATCAGATCCTCGGTCTATCTTAGTCATCATCTCACGATTACTCAGATCATCAGTAAAACAGGGAACTCAGCCCAAAACAACTTCTACATTTTTAAGAATATAGTGATAAAGCTAGATTTGAGTAATAAACAGGTAAAACATGACTGAGGATATGCTTTCAAACAAATAGAGTGAGGAAAGACAGTAAAAATGACCCTGAGGGTCTCAACAAGTCGGCACAAGGCCCCAAACATGGCATACATCCCAAAATATAATTTCATCAAGCAATTAACTATCAAATACACATTAAAATAATCGTTCGGGATAGACTAGGTCACAATCCCCAGTGGTGCTCTACCCCACACTCGTCATCTAGCGTGTAAGTCACCTCAAAGTAACACAGCGATGTGTAATCCGGGGTTTCAAACCCTCAGGACAGTATTTACAATCATTACTTACCTCGAACCGGCTACAACTCTAGCTCGCGTTGCCTTTGCCCCTCAAATCAGCCTCCACCCGCGTCGAATCTACCCAAAATCAGAGCGAATACATCACAATATGCTAAGGGAACAAAGCACAAGCGAAAACAATCAATAATGGGCATAAATCCCGAAATTACCAAAAACCCGAGTCCTGGGCCCACTTCTCGAAACTTAGAAATTTTACATCAACGGGTTCCTTATCAAAATCGGAGTCCAAATGACCCCTCAAATCCCAAATTAAAAATCCAAAAATTCCAAGCCCTAGTTCGTCCGTTTTAAGATTGGTTTCCATGAATTTTAGGTGGATTTCACAATAAACACGAGTTTTAAGTTCAAAAATCTTACCTCCAATTGATTCCCCTTGAATCCCTCTTTAATCTCCACCAAGAAGCTCTCAAAATGGTCAATCATGGATGAAAAATGACCCAAAATAGCGGATGAAGTGACTTAAAACATTCTGCCCAGCACTGACCATTATTTCATCGCGATCGCCACCCCAATGATGTGAAAGCGAAGAGCAAAACACTGGACCCCCCAATTACTTATACGCGAACGCGAAATACTGTACACGAACACGAAGCACAAGCTTAGGGCCCTCCGCGAACGTGAAGGCCAAACTCGTACCACTCAAAAATCCTTCTACGCGATCGTGACTGGCCCCACGCGATCGCGAACACCAATTTCGTCTGCAACAGCTGAACAGTTTCTGCATTAATCCAACACCAAAACTAGACCGATTGGCCACCCGAAACTCACCCGAGGCCCCCGGGATCTCAACCAAAGCTACCAACATAACTCATAACATCATTCAAACTTGTTCCAATCATCAAAACACCTCAAACAACATCAAATTACCCAAAACTCATTGAATTCAAGCCTAAGTGTTCTAAAACCTTCCGAAATACACTTTCGATCAAAAACCCAGTCAAACCACGTCCGAATGACCTGAAATTTTACACGCACATTCCAAATGACATAACGAAGCTATAGCAACTCTCAGAATTCCATTCCGACCCTCGGATCAAAATCTCACCTACCAACCGGAAATCGCCAAAATTCTAACTTCGCCTATTCAAGCTTAATTCTACACCCGACCTCCAAAACCAAATTCCGATCACGCTCCTAAGTCACAAATCACCTAACGAAGCTAACCAAACCATAAAAATTCCGATCCGAGCTCATATACAAATAAGTCAACTCTTGGTCAAACCTTTCAAATTCATAGCTTTCAAGTGAGACTGTTCTTTCAAATTCATACCGATTTCCATGAAAACGAAAACTAACGATCTATATCAGTCATAACACATTACACGGGGCAAGTCATCCCCAAGAACTAGCGATCAAAGTGCAAAAGCTCAAAACGATCGGTCGGGTCGTTACAGACATTCACGGGGTGTAATGACTCATTTACTTTTGGAAATTGGGCATTTGAAGAGTCGCCACCTAACTGATTATGGTGCGTTAGGGCACCTAGAGTGATTAACTCTTGAGTTGGTTTGCATTACCAGAGATTAGGATAAGGGATCCAAGTAACCTCGAGGGGAAGGTGTTAGGTATCCCTCTTGGTCCACAACTGTGGGTCCTGACTGAACTTATATTCACAAATTAGTCCATATAAACAGTTGAATCAAATAAGTTCCTAGTAAGGCACATTGGATAGTTCGAGTAGTAAGATAAAGGTTTTGAACAAGTTGTAAAAAGACGAAAGTTTAAATAAAGAGAGGATGTGGTAAAGAAGGGTCCTAGGTTGTTTGTCTTATAGGATCATCCCACGCAATGTCCGGTAGACACTCCTCAATGAGGGGCTACACATGACATTAACGTGTAGTCATCATATCCCATGTCTACCCTTCCCAGCCCCTTATTGGTCATGCAAAGCGAGTGTTTGGTCACTGATTCCTATTGCGTGCTGCTACCCGTCCCTTCTTAGTGGTCCCGAAGGTAATTAGTACCACTACCTATAGTCAGTTCTACAATTACCCCTAAGGTTTAGAAAGGCGAAAACTCTAATGAGATAGTCAAAACATGTAGGACTTTCACATAATGGGAGCAGATAAGAGGCTCAAAGTTTCCTCCTCAAGCAAACATACAAGCAGCACGACTCAAACACAATTAAGGTCTTTATTAATCGAAGTCCTAAAGCAGGATCTCTAAGTGACTGTGCAAAACAAACCAAACTTTTATACCCAAAAATTATAACCTAGAAGATTCCTAGGAACTATTTAAATGTTATTAGAATCAGAAACGTTAAACGACAGAGAAGGCTTCAGGGAAATGAATTTTTTTTGAAAATGCACTAAGGCTTGCCTATATGCAGTATACTATGTCTATATTAATACAGAAACAAAGAGCTTTTCGAAATAGACTCCTTTAATACTTATAAGCATGGTATCTAATGAGATTAATGCAATTTTAAAAGAATTTGGTTCATGATATGTTATCGCTTAATGAGACTAGTTTTAGAAATGAACTAGGTGTAATGAAATTGATTTATTAGGCTAAATTAAATTACCAGATAGATTTGCGAGTATAGATCCCTATAGGCATGATATCTAGGTGTATCATTGGTTTTAGTCGATTTGCAGCAACACACAGAAAAACGTATTAGAACTAAATCGGAATCGAATCCTATAGGCATGACATCTATATTTGAATTGATTTGAGACATGATTGTTTGGAACCTATGAACATGGTTTTTAACATGACAAAATGTAGAACCTTAGGAACATGATTCCTACTTGATGCAAACAACAACAGAAGCGAAATCCTATAGACACGGTTTCTATTAGGTAAAGCAATCAGATTTAAAAGAGTAAACCCTATGAGGATGTTTTCTATTGAGTAAAGCAGACAGATTTTAAAAGAAGATCCTAAGAGCGGGATTTCTCTCATATTACCCCATAAAGTATACATTTACCCACCCTTTTTACTAAATACCCCAAACATCTGTTTACAAATTATTACAGGCCAATGAATGAATTACATAAATGAAATAGAAAATCGAGAAGCTATTCAATAGGGATCCTGCAATTAGGCCCAAGTTTTCCAAAGCCTCCAATTGTCTCATAAGCCTCAATTTTACAGACAAATCAGAGTCTAGGTGCATCAAAGTTCCCTAAGGGTCTCAAGGACCCCGGGAAATGCTTACACGTAGACTTAGCAACCAAGAATTGAACCAGTACAGTGTCAAAAGGCCAGCCTCAATATGCCAAAGTTTAGAGGGCTCTAAAGAGTATCCCAAGGTAGTACACATACTAGAGGGGGCAGAACTTATTGACTAAGAGTAAAGTGAAAGTGCAGGACATAAGTTGAAAAAGAAGGTTTGTTAAGGACTGTATTTGTCACGACCCTTGTTCGCCCTCTATGAACATGTCGTGATGGCACCTAGTCCCTATAACTATGTAAGCCTAGCAATGCAGAAAAACAACAAAATTTGCGGAATAATCAAATAAAACTGAACAACTAAAAGAAAAATTGTATATAAATGCCGCTCGGCATATACAACTCAATAATGCGAAAGTCTACAATATCACCCCAAAACCCGGAAACTCACGGGAAACACAGGCTAATAGAAGAGTAATACACTGCTCTAACTCCAGAATGTCTAGACAACTGAAAGAAAGGAAGGACTATCTACTAAAGCTGGAATAAGATAGAGACTCCTGGTCTGCGGACGCGGCAGCAGTACCTCGAAGTCTCAGCTAGATCTCTCCGCCTCGAGAGTGATACGCCTGGATGGAGGTACCTGGATCTTCACATGAAAAACATGCACAGAAGAGGCATGAGTACACCACAGCGGTACTCAATAAGTGCCAAGCCTAACCTCGGTCGGGTACTGATGAGGAAGGTCAGGGCCCCACTGAGATAAACATACTAAATGATAGGATAAGGAAAACAGTATAGATAAAGTCTACAGCGAGAATCTAAACAGGATAAATAAGGTAAACAATAATAGAAAGCAGAAATAAAACAATATAAGGAACACTGCTCACAACAGGAAATAATAGCCGGGGATCTCTTGGTATCCCGAGGATCTCTTGGTATCCTCATCATATATACGAGGGATCTCTTGGTGTCCCGAGGATATCTTAGTATCCTCAATACTTGTATATATATGTGCCAGGGATCTCTTGGTATCCCGAGGATCTCTTGGTATCCTAAATTCTTATATATACATGTGCCAGGGATCTCTTGGTATCCCGCACCCGCAAACCAGAACATATCACGTGCAGGGGATCTCCCGGGATGCCGTCCCGTAGTCCCAAATTTAAAACACACAACAACAGCTAAAACATCAGGATAAATGCTAACTCAGAACAAGTAATAGTAAATTATAGCCTAACATGCTTCACGGAATACGCACAAGACAGTTTAAGAAAATAGGCAAGTAAGTCAACTAAGCATTTTTTTCTCTAAACTAATATAGGTTAAACTTGCAATTACAATAAACAAATAAGCAAGAAAACTCAATTTAAGTACTTCAAGTAAAAGAAAACGGAGTTTCAACAATTAGCTCAAGTATGCGCTCGTCACCTCACGTACGAGGCATTCAAAAATTAAATATCATGTCCTAAGGGGAAAGGTCCCCCACACAAGGTTAGACAAGCCACTTACCTCGAACCGGCTCCAAAATCAACTCGAAATCACACTTTTGCCACGAGTATCCGACTCCAAATGGCCCAAATCTATTCAATTCAATTACATATCGTAAATAACATCGCAAGCAACTGATTCTACCATTTAATTCAAAGCTAAGGCGCGAAAATAGGCAAAATAACCAAAATGGCCCTCAGGCCATTGACTCGGAATCGAATAAATTTTACATTTTCAGAACCTTCGTACTCTCACGAGTCTAACCATATAAAAATCTCTCAAATCGGAGGTCAAACACCCACTCAAAACTCAATAGTTTGGTCTATGAAGTTTTCTCCATTTTTCATTCAAAAATCCGAAATTAAGGATGAATTCGTGATTAGATTAGTGGGTTTTAAGCATAAGAGAGTAGAGAATCATTACCCAGTAGTTGCCCTTGAAAAACCTTCGAAATGTCTCCCAAATCCGAGCTCCCAACCTTGTGTTTTGATAAAAATGGCTAACTCTCGGTTTTGAAATGTTTATATTTGCCCAGATGTTTGTTCTATGCGATAGCGAAGAGTAAATTTTAAGGGCTCAGAAATTGGTCTATGCGAATGCATCCCAAGCAATGCGATCGCAGAAGAGAAGGAAATAGATCTACGCGATCGCGAACAATGCCATGCGATCGCGAAGAAGGATTTGCAATGAAGTACTGGCTTCTACTTTCTACTATGCGAACGCGGGGAATCAACTGCGAACGCGAAGAAGGGAAAGGGCAGAACTATGTGATCGCGATCCAGGTTATGCGATCGCATAGAAGGATTTGGTTCCCCCTTTAGAATACACTATGCGATCGCGGAGGGGAAGCTGCAATCGCAGAAAAGGAAAACCTGCAGCAGAACTGAAGAGAAAAATGCCCCGTTGAGCATCCGAAACACACCTGAGACCCCCGGGACCTCAACCAAACCTACGAACATATCCCATAACATCATTCAAACTTTTACCAATCCTTAAACCACCTAAAACAACGCCGGAAACTAGAATTAAACAAGGATTTGAGCCTAAGAACTTCAAATTTTAACAAAACACGCTTTCGATCAAAAACCTAACCAAAACACGTCCGAATGACCTGAAATTTTGCACACATGTCCCAAATGACATGACGGTGCTACTAAAACTTCCGTAATTCCATTCCGACCCTCGGATTAAAAACTCGCTATCGGACCGGAAACTTCAAACTTCGGCATTTCAAGCCGAAATTAGCTACGGACTTCCAAAATGCATTCCGAACACGCTCCCGACCCCGAAATCACCTAACGGAGCTAACGGAACCATCAAATTTCCATTCCGAGGCCGTCTTCACATTGTTCCGACTGCGGACCACTTTTCAACACTTAAGCTCTCATTTAGGGACTAAGTATCCCAAAACTCTCCGAAACCCAACACCGAACGTTCCGACAAACCAAAATAGCAGAAATGAACTTAGAGGAAGCAGTTAATAGGGGATCGGGGCGTTAATTCTTAAGACGACCGGCCGGGTCGTCAAATCCTCCTACACTTAAACATTCGTTCGTCCTCGAATGAGCATAGAGAACATACCTGAAGTAGTGTAAAGATGAGGATATCGGTTGCGCATATCCCGCTCGGTCTCCCAAGTCGCCTCCTCGGCCGGCTGACCCCGCCACTGAACCTTTATTGAAGCAATGTTCTTTGACCTCAACTTTCTGACCTGCCTGTCCAGTATAGCCACTGGCTCGTCAACATAGGATAGATCCTTGTCCAACTGGACTGAACTGAAATCCAACACGTGCGACAGGTCACTATGATGCCTCTGGAGCATGGAAACATAAAATACTGGATGAACCCCGACCAAACTGGGAGGTAAGGCAAGCTCATAAGCATCCTCCCCAACTCGCCTCAAAATCTCAAAAGGGCCAATAAACCTCGGACTCAACTTCCCTTTCTTTCCAAATCTCATAACGCCCTTCATAGGCGAAACCCGAAGCAGAACCCCCTCTCCGACCATATATGACACATCACGAACCTTTCTGTCTGGACTGGGCTGTACGGAGTCTATCCTGAATCACCTTGACCTTCTCCAAAGCATCCTGAACCAACTCTGTGCCCAATAGCCTGGCCTCACCCGGCTCAAACCAACCCACTGGAGATCTGCACCTCCTATCATATAAAGCCTTATTCAGCGCCATCTGAATGCTGGACTGATAACTGTTGTTGTAAGCAAACTCCGCCAATGGCAAGAACTGATCCCAAGACCCTCCAAACTCAATCACACACGCACGGAGCATATCCTCAAGAATTTGAATAGTGCGCTCGGACTGTCCGTCCATCTAGGGCTGAAATGCTGTGCTCAACTCCACCCGGGTACCCAACTCCTGCTTAATGGCCCTCCAAAACCGTGATGTAAACTGAGTACCTCTGTCCGAAATAATAGAAACTGGAATACCATGCAGACGAACAATCTCCCGGATGTAAATCTTTGCCAACCGCTCCGATGAATAAGTAATATACACAGGAATAAAATGAGCGGACTTGGTCAGCCGATCCACAATCACCAAAATGGCATCGAACTTCTTCGCCGTCCGAGGGAGACCAACTACAAAATCCATGGTGATCCTCCCATTTCCACTCCGGAATCTCTATCTGCTGAAGCAACCCACCCGGTCTCTGGTGCTCATACTTTACCTGCTGACAGTTGAGGCATCTAGCTACATATCCAACTATATCCTTCTTCATCCGCCTCCACCAATAGTGCTTCCTCAAGTCCTGATACATCTTTGCGGCACTCGGATAGATGGAATACCGCGAACTATGGGCCTCTGCTAAAATCAACTCCCGAAGCCCATCAACATTGGGCACACAAATCCGACCCTGCATCCTCAATACCCGTCATCTCCAATGGTCACATCTCTAGCATCGCCGTGCTGAACCGTGTACCTGAGGACAAGTAAATGAGGGTCATCATACTGCCGCTCCCTGATACAATCGAATAAGGAAGACCGAGAAACCACACAAGCTAGGACCCGACTGGGCTCCGAAAGGTCCAATCTCACAAACTGACTGGCTAAGGCCTGAACATCCATCGCCATAGGCCTCTCTGAAGCTGGTAAATATGACAAACTCCCCAAACTCTCTGCCCGGCGACTCAAGGCATCTGCTACCACATTGGCCTTGCCCGGGTGATACAGAATAGTAATATCATAATCCTTCAGCAACTCTAACCGCCTCCTCTGGCGCAAATTTAGATCCTTTTGCTTGAACAAGTGCTTCAATCTCTGATGGTCAGTATAAATCTCACAAGGCACACCGTACAAATAATGACGCCAGATCTTCAAGGCATGAACAATGGCATCTAACTCAAGGTCATGGACAGGGTAATTCCTCTCATGTATCTTCAACTGTCTGGACGTGCAGGCAATCGCCCTACCGTCCTGCATCAATACCGCTCCAAGGCCAACCCGTGAGGCATTACAATAAACTGTATAGGAACTTGAACCAGTAGGCAATATCAAGATAGGGCCTGTAGTTAAAGCTGTCTTGAGCTTCTGAAAGCTTGCCTCACACTCCTCTGTCCACTGAAATGGGGCACCCTTCTGGGTCAATCTAGTCATAGGGGATGCAACCGATGAAAACCCCTTCACAAAAAGACGGTAGTAACCTGCCAAGCCAAGGAAACTGCGAATCTCTGTAGCTGAGGAGGGCCTGGGCCAACTATGCACGGCCTTTACCTTCTTCGGATCCACCCGAATGCCCTCATTCGATACCACGTGGACCAAGAATGCCACAGAACTCAACCAAAACTCACACTTTGAGAACTATTCATATAACTTCTTCTCTTTCAGGGTCTGTAGCACGATCCTCAGGTGCTGCTCATGATCTTCCCGACTCCGGGAGTATACAAGAATATCATCTATGAAAACAATGACGAACGAGACGAGATATGGCCTGAACACACTGTGCATCAAATGCATAAATGCTGCTGGGGCATTGGTCAGCCCAAATGACATAACAAGGAACTCGTAATGACCATACCGAGTCCTGAAGGCAGTCTTTGGGATATCCAGCTCCCGAATCTTCAACTGATGGTAACCTGAGCGCAAATCATTTTTAGAAAACACCTGTGCGCCCTGAAGCTGGTCAAATAGATCATCAATACGAGGCAAACGATAACGGTTCTTCACTGTAACCTTATTCAACTGGCGATAATCGATACACATACGCATAGAACCATCCTTTTTCTTCACAAACAAGACAGGAGCACCCCAATGTGAAACACTCGGTTGAATAAAACCTTTATCAAGTAATTCCTGTAACTGATCCTTCAACTCCTTCAACTCAGGAGGAGCCATACGGTACAGAGGAATGGAAATGGGCTGAGTCCCCGGCAACAAATTAATGCCAAAATCAATGTCTCTATCGGGCGGCATGCCCGGAAGATCAGCTGGGAACACATCGGGATAATCCTGTACCACTGGGATCGAATCAACAGAAGGGGTATCAACACTGACATCTCTCACATAAGCTAAATACGTGGCACACCCCTTCTCAACCATACACTGAGCTCTAAGGAAAGAGATAACTCTACTGGGAGTGTGATCTAAAGTACCACTTCACTCAACACGTGGAATACCTGGCATAGCCAGCGTCATGGTCTTGGTGTGACAATCAAGAATAGCATAATGGGGCGACAACCAGTCCATGCCCAAGATAATATCAAAATCAACCATGTTAAGTAACAATAAATCTGCTCTGGTCTCAAAACCACGAATAGTAACCAAACATGACCGATAAACGTGGTCCATGACAAGAGAATCTCCCACAAGAGTAGAAACATAAACAGGAGAACTCAAAGAATCTCGGGCTACACCCAAATGCGGAGCAAAATAAGAAGACACATAAGAATAAGTGGAGCCTGGATCGAATAGAACCGATGCATCTCTGTGACAAACCAGTATAATACCTGTAATGATAGAATCAGAGGCAATAGCCTCGGTACGAGCAGGAATGGCATAATATCTAGCCTGGCCTCCCCCTCGAGGGCGACCTCTACCTCCCCGACCTCCGCCCCTAGCTGGCTGGGCAGATGGGGTAGCAGCTGGAGCTGTGATCATGGCCTGAGAACTCTGCTGAGCGCGCTGTTGCTGAGAAGTCTGTAGAGGTTCACTCCTCCCAAGTCTAGGGCTATCCCTCACCATATGGCGGGTATCACCACACTCGAAACAAGCTCTGGGAGGACGTGGTGGCTGTGACTGGATGGGGCCAGGTCTGCTGGACTGACCTTTGGAAGCACCCCGCGCAGGAGGCGCGCTAGAAACCGAAGGTGCATAGTAAGGCTCCTGAGGTCTCGAAAGAGCTGGAGCACTGCTGGCTGCTGGAAGAGCTGAATGAATGGGGCGACCAATATAACCCCTACCATGACGACCTTCTGCTGGGGTACGGGCAACAGAGTAGTGGCCCGACTCTCGAGACCTCTTGGCCTCTCTCTCCTCTCGCCCTCTGGCGAGCATACCCTCGATCCTCCTAGCAATGCTCACAACCTGCTGATAAGGAATGTCCATCTCCAACTCTCGAGCCATGCTAGATCTGATGGGTGGGATAAGACCCTCAATGAACCGGTGAACCCTCTCGCGGACAGTAGCAACCAAAACCGGTGCATACCTAGCCAATCTGGTGTAATGGATGGCATACTCTGAAACTTTCATAGCACCCTGGCGCAAATGCTCAAACTCTGCACGCCATACGTCCCTGAGGCTCTGAGAAACAAACTCTCTAAGGAACATATCTGAGAACTGGGTCCAGGTCAATGAAGCAGCATCGTCTAGACTGTCTAACTCATATGTGCGCCACCAATCATAGGCGGCTCCCCGAAGCTGAAAGGCAGTAAAGGAAACCCCGCTGGATCCGGCTACACCCATAGTGCGAAGAATACGGTGGCACTCCTCTAGAAACTCCAAGGCATCGTCTGATGCTAGTCCACTGAATACCGGAGGATCATACTTCTTGAACCTCTCTAGCCTCCTCTGCTCGTCCTCAAAAGCAGCTGCCCCATCCACGGGGTGAATTGGCACTGCAGGCGGTACAGGAATGATCTTTGGGACCTGCTCAACATGCACTCGCTGCTCAGGAGTGTGGGTGGCGGGAGTCTGTGCTCCTCCCCCGGCCTGGGATGTGGCTGCAGTAAGGGGAAACAACCCTGCCTGAGCCAAGGTGGTGTACATACTTATGAACTGAGCCAAAGTCTCCTGAAGGGCTGGAGTAGTAGTAGTTGTAGGCGTGTCAGGTGCCTGAACTCCGACTAGATCTGCTGGCGGTACCTCAGCGACAGCTCGTGTAGGTGCTCTGGCTGCACCACGTGCGTGTCCACAGCCTCTGCCCCAGCCCCGACCTCTGATGGCTGCAGTAGGGGGCGCGGGTGCCTAATCGTCCCGAGTAGCACGTGTCCTCACCATCTGTGAGAGAATAGAAGACAGAAGTTTAGAATTGTGATGTCAAAAATATCGCACGACAAGGGAATCAAATGAAGTGAAGATTTTTCCTAAACAGTTACATAGCCTCTCATAGATAGGTACAGACGTCTCCGTACCGATCAGTGAGACTCTAATAAAATGGCATGTGTTCCGTGACTCATATGAACCTAGAGCTCTGATACCAACTTGTCACGACCCCAGTTCGCCCTCCGTGAACATGTCGTGATGGCACCTAGTCCCTATAACTAGGTAAGCCTAGAAATGCGGAAAAACAACAAAATTTGCTGAAGAATGAAATAAAACTGAACAACTAAAAGAAAAACTGTATATAAATGCCGCTCGGCATATACAACTTAATAATGCGGAAGTCTACAATATCACCCAAAAACCCAGAAACTCTCGGGAAACACAGGCTAATAGAAGAGCAATACACTGCTCTAACTCCAGAATGTCTAAACAACTGAAAGAAAGGAAGGACTATCTACTAAAGCTGCAATAAGATAGATACTCCTGGTCTGCGGATGCGACAGCAGTACCTCGAAGTCTCAGCTAGATCTCTCCGCCTCGAGAGTGATACGCCTGGATGGAGGTACCTGGATCTGCACATGAAAAACATGCGCAGAAGGGGCATGAGTACACCACAGCGGTGCTCAGTAAGTGCCAAGCCAAACCTCGATCGGGTAGTGACGAGGAAGGTCAGGGCCCTACTGAGATAAACACAATAAATAATAGGATAAGGAAAACAGTATAGATAAAGTCTCCAGCGAGAATCTAAACAGGATAAATAATGAAAACAGTAATAGAAAGCAGAAACAAAACAATATAAGAAATGCTGCTCACAACAGGAAATAATAGCCGGGGATCTCTTGGTATCCCGAGGATATCTTGGTATCCTCATCATATACACGAGGGATCTCTTGGTATCCCGAGGATCTCTTGGTATCCTCAATACTTATATATGCATGTGCCAGGGATCTCTTTGTATCCCGAGGATCTCTTGGTATCCTAAATTCTTATATATACATGTGCCAAGGATCTCTTGGTATCCCGAGGATCTCTTGGTATCCTAAATTCTTATATATACATGTGCCAGGGATCTCTTGGTATCACGCACCCGCAAACCAGAACATATCACGTGCAGGGGATCTCCCGTGATGTCGTCCCGTAGTCCCAAATTTAAAATACACAACAACTGCGCAAACATCAGGATAAATGCTAACTCAGAACAAGTAATAGTAAATTCCAGCCTAACATGCTTTACGGAATACGCACAAGACAATTTAAGCAAATAGGCAAGTAAGGCAACTAAGCATTTCTTCTCTCAACTAATACAGGTTAAACTTGCAATTACAATAAACAGGTAAGCAAGAAAACTCAATTTAAGTACTTCAAGTATGTCACACCTCCTTTTTCACTACACCCCGTGAAGGGATATAATAAAGGAGTTTTTCCAATTAAAGGACAATCGAAACGGGATTCGTTTATTAAGAGATTCAGAGTCGCCACTTGGGAGATTTATGGTGTCCCAAGTCACCGGTTTGAATCCCGAATCGAGGAAAGGGTTTGACTCTGTTTAACAGTCGCGAACCAGAAATCCGGGTAAGGAATTCTGTTAACCCAGGAGAAGGGGTTAGGCACTCCCGATTTCCGTGGTTCTAGCACAGTCGCTCAGCTGCTATATTTGGCTAAAGTCTGGTTTTAATACATGTCATCCTATGGTGCAATTTTAAGAATTTGTTTAACCGCTTTTAATTAGTTTTTTATGAAAGTGAACGCCGTTTAAGAGCGTGTCTTTGGATCACGTCACATGAAATGCACCCGGATCCTCGGCACCTCTTATTCAACGTTTTGGGATTTGGATTTGGGTCGCATGAAATGCACACCCGTATTTAAGAAGGTATAATTATTAAAAGCGCGCTTAATGTGGCTAGCGTCTTATTAACTTTGCGGGAGGCCATGGAAATTCGCTAAATGGCACGCCCCGAATTCCTAAAGTATTCTTAATAAAGCATTTAATGAGGGCCCCGCAATTTATGTATTTTTGTTTGGCGAGGCTCGTCTCATTTCTTATTTGAAAGGCAAACCTAGAAGCAACTATGATTTTCTATTTTTGTCTCTAAAAAATACAGAAACAGCCCTAACTAAGTAAAGTATTTGGGGAGGACAAATCCTCATAAGTCAATCTCAACTTAGTAAGTCCGATAACATAATAAGTAACAACAAAGCTTTAGCAATTCGTTTGAAGCTTATCAGATTGCATTTCATAAAGACAATTAGACAATTATAGACCTGTGCTCAGGCCCAAATGTACACGTACAGTAGAATAGGACCTGGGCCACTCAATAAGGTTTTTAAACCTTTACCTTGTGCAGATGAGCCCAGTCCATCACATTAACCAATCTTCTATTCAATTTGCACCGTTTTTTACTGAAATGTTTCTTCAAGCTGTTCTAATCGAATCCCAGTGGTGGTTATTGCTTTGGTTCCGATTTTTATACTCAAACCTATGTGTTATTAGACGTTCTACTGCTTTATCCAGAAAACGCTGATTAAGCTGAAGCACTACTAGCTAAATGAAATTATCGCATCTAAATCTAATTTAACAACACAAATATTTGTTATCTGAATCTACTCCAACGCTGATGCTCTCTTGAGGAAACTAATTCAAGTTCATGCCTCGACTAGATTTATAACAACTATACATGTGAGGCTACTAAACTAAAGTAGTAACTATATCATGAAATCAATATCAGCATTCCAAATTGTTCTCTAAATCCACAGATTAACAGCAATACACAGTCCAGTAGTTAACACATTCTGTCAGCTGTTTACAAAAAAAACTCACTAGCAACACTCGACTAACCAAATAAAAATTAATTGAACTAGACTATGACTAATGCATGAAGATAATCGGGATCAGCAGGTGAAGAAACAGCGAGATTTCATTCCAAACTTCTCAATATCACATATTACATCACCAAGGTTCGAGACATGTACCTGAAAATCAAGTTGCAATGAACAAAAGAAGAGAATCAGTAGCAATAACAATTTCCAAGCAAAATCAGTGTGAATCAGCCCAAGAGATGATGTCAAATGATCCAGAAGAAACTTCACACCAAATCAAACACAAAAACCCAATCGAAACAGCTTGAATAGTACCAAACCAATCAACACAGCTTGAATAGACCAACACTTGACCCAAAATCAGCTTATATGAGTCTAATTTCACTTGAAAACAACTCAGTGAATGACTGAAACTTCAGCAGCCTAGGATTAGTCTAATTTCACTATCTAAGGGCTGAAGTTATGCTGAAATTTCTAATGGAGCAATACTTTTTGGATTTTTGAAGGTTTTCTATTGTTTTTGGGTTTTGAATATTTGAATTTCAAATTCAGATCTGAAAACTAGAGAGCATTTTTTGGGGGAATTTTTGGAGCTCTCTCCCCTT
>NW_017671667.1:214122-218046 GCF_001879085.1 Nicotiana attenuata
TTACCTCTCAAGGCAAAAAGCATGCCCTTTAGGCACAAAAGGTGCAGCCTCAGATTTCAGCTTTTACACATTGGTCCCTACGCTTCAGTTTTTTCTTTTTCTTTTTGCCTACTTAATCCTTTATTCCCTGACTTTTACCCAAGTTACACCCCCTTAAGTTTACCAAAAATCTGATTTGAAACTTGTCTAGTAGCTTCCAATTCAATTATTTAAAGATCCCTTTCCCCCCATGACTAAAACTACCCCTGCACTTAAACTTAGAATTACTAGCTATAACCAAACAATTCTCTAGCTCTAGAATTCCCAACTATTGAAGAACAATCCCAATTAAACTTCTTATTAATCTAGTAATTGAAACTCAGCATTCTTTGACCAGACTAACTAAAATAATCCTAATAACTACATTAACCAACATTTGAATTTACAGAACAAAACATACTTAACTTAATTCAAATGGGCTACTAATTGTTAATACTGAATTTTACTACTAAACAAACCACTGTTTTGACACACCAAACCAACTTATTGAGAGACTAAGTAATCCTAATCCAGATTCAACCCTAAGAGAAAAGTACTATAAACAACTACCATCAGAATGAATCAATCCAATTTAACTAACAATATCAAACTAATCAGAATTAATCAAGGCTAAAACGAAAATCAAAACTAAGCTAACATGAACCAATTAACTGAACAGATGAGAATTAATCCAAAGAATTAAACATCCTAGGTCTGAGGATTCAAATCGAAATTGGAAGCAAAGGCAAGCAGTTGCATCACAAATAATCAAACAAACAAAAAAAACAGAAAAAGAAAGAATTAAAAAAAAGAAAAACTCACTGATTTTCGGACTCCACAACGAATGCCTTTCGAAATGTGACTTCCAGTTAATATTATATGTCTATTTCATCAAAAATAGGGCCTATTAATATTAAACTGAAACTCATTAGACTTGAAAAATTTCTCAACACAAGCTTGAACCGTCTTATGAACCCTATAGATCCGCCAATTCGACTGACTACAAATAGGTTCGAGGTGGCCAATGACGTCGAATTCCTTCATGAGGGAAGAAAGGAAATCCCTGAGTGTGTTATCTGAAACCAATGGATGAATTAGGGTTTTGACCGAAATGTTGATTATAAATTCGAGGGGCTTGGTCATTGAGTTTGAGGAGATTATATTACGATTTGCTGTGATGAGAGATGCGTAGGGAGGTTTGGTGGTGTTAAATTTTAAGTGTTTGGCCGGCGCCCCGTTGTGCGGCCAGGTGGCGGCGTCCTAGGGTTTCAAACGGTATCTGGGGTTTTTGACAGGGATTTGAACCATAGGGTTTGAGGTTTTGGAAGGAGGAAGACTTGCGGAAATCTGTGGTGTAATTTCAGGTGATTTGGACAAACGCCGCCGGCGGAGACAATTTCGCGCCGGCGCTTAGGGCGGAGAGACGGTTGGTGCGGTTAACGCCGGCGTTACGGGGGGGGGGGGGTACGAGGGTGAGAGATGTTTTTAAGGGTTTCGGTGGTTTTTGGACACTTATTATTAAAATTGGCCCAAGACGAATTTGGACCGTTGGATTGTGAGCCATGGACGGTCAAGTTCATCAAAAATCTAACCCAAACGACGCGTTTTTTTACTAACGGGAGCATCCAAGGATGACAGGGATTTGAACCGATGGGGGGTTTGAGGTTTGGAAAGAGGAAGACTTGGGGAATCTGTGGTCGTAATTTTCAGGTGATTTAGGACAAACGCCGCCGGCAGAGACGAGTTTTCGGCCGGCGGCTTAGGGCCGGAGAGACGGTGGTGGTAACGCCGGCGGTTACAAGGGGGGTACGGAGGGTGAGAGATGTTTTAAGGGTTTGGGTGGTTTTTGGACACTTTTATTAAATATGCCAAACGAATTTGGACCGTTGGATTGTGAGCCATGGACGGTCAAGATCAAAAACTAACCAAACGACGTCGTTTTTTTTACTAACGGGGGGCAGGCCGGGTTTGGGTCGTTCAGGGCTGGCCTGGGGTGTGTTTGAGGTGGGTTTGGGGCTTTGGGCTCAATTTTGGCCCAAAATCGGGCAATCCATGAAGACCTCCCTATTTCCTTTAATTTCCTCTCCTTTTATTTTAATCTCTTTCATTTGTTTTTGTATTTCATTTGTATTTTTCCTAATTTTATAAAAATGCAAAAATTAAAATGAAACCTAATTTATTTTCAAAATTAAGCTAATTAATTCCTAAAATTGTTCAAAATCTATTTCGTGACAAATTCAACAATTAACGATTAAAAAAAAATGCGAAAGTGGACTATTTTTGGTTATTTTCTTCACATTTTGTTCTAAAAACAAATTAACCACTAATTAATCCTAAAATATGAAATTAGGTCCTGAATGCAAATGTCAAGCATATTTTTTTTTCGATATTTTCGTATGAATTAAAATGCACAAATAACCTGCAAACAATTAACAAAAATAACACAAAATTCACAAAATTGTAAAATAATGAAAGAAAAATCATTTTGTTTGAATTTTTGGGAATAATTCACTTAGGGAAAAAATCACGTGCTCACAGCTGCCCCTCTTTGCCCGGAAACACGAAGAGTTTTCGTGCAAATATAAGTGAGCGGAAACGAGCGATTTTTGCCCGTTTGAATATTCCGTGTGAAGCATTTTTTTGAAAAATTTTGACCGCACCCTGCTTCGGAGGTTGCCTACATATCCTTGGCTTAGGAATCAGGTCAGTGTAGTTCGGGAAGGTTTGGTAGCTGGGACTACCAGGAGATGTGATTTCACTGCTGTTGCTGCTGCTACTGCTCGCTGACCTCCTTATTACACCGTGTAAAAATAAAAAGAAGCTAGCTTAAGCTATGATCTACGAATTACAAAAAGGTCCTGTCTATGTCTTCAAACTTGCTCTTGTGTTGCCTTGAACTTGTATTCTTCCGATGGAATTCGCGCGTTGTTGCCTTGAATTGTGATCGGAGATGTTTTGCTATTCCTCCGAGGGATGATTGACTGCTGAAGTTTGAAATATGTGCCTCTATTCTCCAGGCGGGCTCCTGATTGCTGACGCTTGAAAAGTATTCCCTGCTCTCCAAGCGGGTTCCTGATTGCTGTATTGAACGGTATTCCTCTGTTCTTCAGGCGGGCTCCTGATTGCTGAAACTTGAAGTGTATGCCTCTGTTCTCCAGGCGGGCTCCTGACTGCTAAAACTTGAAATGTGTGCCTCTGTTCTCCAGGCGGGCTCCTGACTGCTGAAACTTGAAATGTGTGCCTCTGTTCTCCAGGCGGGCTCCTGACTTCAACAAAATAGACAAAAACAAAGAAAATCTCTTGCCCCAGTTTGGTGACTGGGCCTCATATTACTAGATATTAGTAAGAATTTGAAAACTAAAACTTGAATTGTAATACCTCTATTTTCCAGGCGGGCCCCTGATTGCTGAAACTTGAAATGTATGCCTCTGTTCTCCAGGCGGGCTCCTGATTGCTGAAGCTTGAAATGTGTTCCCTTGTTCTCCAGGTGGGCTCCTGATTGCTCAACTTGAAAAGCATTCCCTTGTTCTCCAGGTGGGCTCCTGACTGCAACAAAACAAACAAAGAAAATTTTCTGCCCCGGTTTGGTGACTGGGTCCAGCATGTTATCAGATATTAAAAGCTAAAATTGGAATTGTACTTCCCTTGTTCTCCAGGTGGGCTCCTGACTGCTGAAACTTGAAATGTATTCCCTTGTTCTCCAGGTGGGCTCCTGACTGCAACAAAATAAACAACAAAGAAAATTTCTGCCCCAGTTTGGTAACTGGGTACAGCATGTTATCAAATATTAAAAATTAAAAGCTAAAATTGAATTGCACTTCCCTTGTTCTCCAGGTGGGCTCCTGACTGCTGAACTTGAAAAAGTATTCCCTTGTTCTCCAGGTGGGCTCCTGACTGCAACAAAAT
>NW_017671667.1:218071-256187 GCF_001879085.1 Nicotiana attenuata
GTTGAGAGAGATAATTTATGTATTTTTGTTTGGCGAGGCTGTCGTCTTCATTTCTTATTGAAAGGCAAACCTAGAAGCAACTATGATTTTCTATTTTTGTCTCTAAAAAATACAGAAACAGCCCTAACTAAGTAAAAGTATTTGGGGGAGACAAATCCTCATAAGTCAATCTCAACTTAGTAAGTCCGATAAACTAATAAGTACAAACAAAGCTTTAGCAATTCGTTTGAAAGCTTTATCAGATGCATTTCATAAAGACAATTAGACAATATTAACCTGTGCTCGAAGGCCCAAATGTACACGTACAGTAGATAGACCTGGGCCACTCTAATAAGTTTTTAAAACCTATTACCCTTGTGGCAGATTTGAGTCCCAGTGCATCACATTAACCAATCGTTCTTATTTCGATTTGCACGTTTTTACTGAAATGATCTTCAAGCTTTGTAATCGAATCCCAGTGGTGGTTATTCTTTGGGTTCCGATTTTTTACTCAAACCTATGTGTTATTAAGACGTTTACTGCTTTATCCAGAAACGCTGAACATTTAAGCGGAAGCACTACTAGCTAAAATGAAATTATCGCATCTAAAATCAAAATTTAAACAACACAAATATTTGTTATCTGATCTACCCAACGCTGATGCTCTCTTGAGGAAACTAATTCAAAGTTCATGCCTCGACGTAGATGTTATAACAACTATACATGTGAGGCTACTAAACTAAGAGTAGTAACTATATCATGAAGATCAATTCAGCATTCCAAATTGTTCTCAAATCCGCAGATTAACAAGCAATACACAGTCCAGTAGTTTTAAAACACATTCAGTCAGCTGTTACAAAAAAAAACTCACTGAGCACACTCGACTCAACCAAATAAAAATAAAACTAGACTGATGGACTAATGCATGAGATAATCGGAGATCAGCAGTGTGAAGAAACAGCGAGATTCATTCCAAAACTTTCAATATCCACATTATACATAACCAAGGTTCAAGACATGTAACCTCGAAAATCAAGTTGCATTGAACAAAAGAAGAGAGATCAAGCAGCAAATAACAATTTCCAGCAGCAAAATCAGGTAGGAATTCAACCCAGGAGATGATGTCAAATGCATCCAGAAGAAACCTTCACACCAAATCAAACACAAAAAACCACAATCGAACAGCTGTTGAATAGTACCAAAACCCAATCAACACAGCTTGAATAGACAACACTTGACCCAAAATTCAGCTTATTATGGTCTTAAATTTCACTTGAAAACACTCAGTGAATGACTGAAACTTCAGCAGACTTGGATTGAAGTCTAATTTCACTATCTAAAGGGCCCTGAAGTTATGCTGGAAATTTCTAAATGAGGCAATACTTTTGGATTTTGAAGTTTCTATTGTTTTTGGTTTTGAATATTTGAATTTCAAAATTCCAGATCTGAAAAACTAGAGACATTTTTGGGGGAATTTTGGAGCTCTCTTCCCCTTTACCCCTCATCAAGGCAAAAAGGCATGCCCTTTTATGGCACCAAAAGGTGCAGCCTCAGATTCGAGCTTTTACACATTAGTCCCTACGGTTTCAGTTTTTTCTTTTCTTTTTGCCTACTTATCCTTTATTCCCTGACTTTACCCAAAGTTACACCCCTAAGTTACCAAAAATCTGATTTGAAACTTTTTCTAGTAGCTTTCCAATTCAATTATTTAAAGATCCCCTTTGCCCCCCATACCTAACACACCCCTGCACTTAAACTAGAATTATATGCTATAACCAAACAAAATTCCACGCTGCCTGAATTGCCAACTATTGAAAGAAACAAATCCAATTAAAACTTCTTATTAAATCTAGTAATTGAACTCAGCATCTTGACCAGACTAACTAAAATAATCCTAAATAACTTAATTAACCAACATTGAATTTTACAGAACCAAAAACATACTTAACTAATTCAAATGGCTACAATTGTTAAGTACTGAATTTTACTACTAAACAAACACTGTTTTGACACACCAAAACCAACTATGAGAGACTAAATAATCCTAATCCAGTTCAACCGTAAGAGAAAGACTATAAACAACTACCATCAGAATGAATCGAATCCAATTTAATTAACTAACAATATCGAAACTAATCAGAATTAAATAAGGGCTTAAAACGAAAATTCAAAACTAAGCTAACATGAACCAATTACTGAACAGATGAGAATTAATGTCCAAAGAATTAAACCATCCTAGGTACTGAGGATTCAAATCGAACATGAAGCAAAGGAGCAGTTGCATCACAAATAAGTCAAACAAACAAAAAAAACAGAAAAGAAAGAAATTAAAAAAAAGAAAAACTCACTGATTTTCGGACTCCACAAGGAATGCCTTTCGAAATTGACTTCCAGTATAATATTATATGTCTATTTCATCAAAAATAGCCTATAATTTTAACTAGAAATCTCATTCAGACTTGAAAAATTCCTCAACACAAGCTTGAACCGTTTGAGACCCTAAGATCCGCAATTCGAGCTGACTTCAAAATGAAGTTCGAGGGCAATGACGTCGAATTCCTCATGAGGGAAGAAAGGAAACCCTGAGGTGTTATCTGAAACCAATGGGTATGAATTAGGGTTTTGACCGAAATTTGGATTTTGAATTCGAGGGCTTGGTCATGATTGTGAGGAGATTATATTACGATTGCGTGATGAGGAGATGGAGGGAGGTTTGGTGGTGTAAATTTAAGTGTTTGGAGCCGGCGCCCCTGTCGGCGGTGGCGGCGCCTAGGGTTTCAACGATTGGGGTTTTTGACAGGGATGTGAACCATAGGGTTTTGAGGTTTGGAAGGAGGAAGACTGGGAATCTTGGTGTAATTTTTCAGGTGATTTGGGACAAACGCCGCCGGCGGAGACGATTTCCGCGGCCGCGCGCTTAGGGCGGAGAGACGGTGGTGGGTTAACGCGGCGTTACGGGGGCGAGGGGGGGGGTACGAGGGTGAGAGATGTTTTAGGTGTTGCGGTGGTTTTTGGGACACTTTTATTAAATATGCCAATACGAATTTGGACCGTTGGTTGGATTGTGAGCCATGGACGGTCAAGATCAAAAACATAAACAAACGACTGTCTTTTTTTACTAACGGGGGGAGCCGGTTGAGTCGTTCAGGCTGGCCTGGGGTGTGGTTTGAGGTGGGTTGGGGCTGGCTCAATTTTGGCCCAAATCGTGGCCAATCCATGAAGACCTCCCTATTTCCTTTAATTTCCTCTCCTTTTATTTTAACCTTTTCATTTTTTGTATTTCATTTGTATTTTCCTAATTTTATAAAAAATGCAAAATTAAAATGAAACCTATTTATGTCAAAATTATAAGCATTAATTATCCTAAAAATTGTTCAAAATCTATTTCGTGGACAAATTCAACAAATTAACGATTAAAAAAAATGCGAAAGTGCGACTATTTTTGGTTATTTTCTTCCACTTTTTGTTCTAAAAACGAAATTAACCACTAATTAATCCTAAAATATGAATTAGGTCCATGGAATTGCCAAATGTCAAGCATATTTTTTTTTTCGATATTTTCGTATTGAATTAAAATGCACAAATAAACCTGCAACAATTAACAAAAATAACACAAAATTTCACAAAATTGGTAAAAAATAAGAAAGAAAAATATCATTTTGTTTGAATTTTTGGAATAATTCACTTAGGCAAAAATCACGGTGCCTCACAGCTGGCCCCTTTTGCGTGAAAACACGAAGACGGTTTTTCGGCAAAATATAAGTGAGCGGAAACGAGCGATTTTTGCCCGTTTGAATATTCCGTGGTGAACATTTTTTTTGAAAATTTGACCGCACCTGCTTCGGAGGTGCCTAATATCCTTGGCTTAGGGAATCAGGTCAGTGTAGTTCGGGAAGTTTGGTAGCTGGGGAACTACCAGGAGATGTGATTCACTGCTGTTGCTGCTGCACTGCTCGACTTGACCTCCTTATTACCACCGGTTGTAAAATAAAAAGAAGCTAGCTTAGCTATGATCTACGAATTACAAAAAGGTCCTGTTCTATGTCTTTCCAAACTTGCTCTTGTTTGCCTTGAACTTGTATTCTTCCGATGAATTCGCGCGTTGTTGCCTTAGAATTGTGATCGGAGATGTTTTTGCTATTCCTCCGAGGGATGATTGACTGCTGAATTTGAATAGGTGTGCCTCTATTCTCCAGGCGGGCTCCTGATTGCGTGACGCTTGAAAATATTCCCTGGCTCTCCAAAGCGGTTCCTGATTGCTGTTTATTGAACCGGTATTCCTCTGTTCTTCGGCGGGCTACACTGATTGCCTGAAACTTGAAAGTGTTGCCTCTGTTTCTGCCAGGCGGGCTCTGACTTGCTAAAACTTTAAATGTTGCCTCTGTCTCCAGGCGGGGCTCCTGACTGCTGAAATTAAATGGTGTGCCTTTGTCTCCACGGCGGGCTCCTGACTTCAACAAAATAGGACAAAAAACAAAGAAAATCTCTTGCCCCAGTTGGTGACTGGGCCTCATATTACTAGATATTAGTAAAGAATTTGAAAACTAAAACTTGAATTGTATACCTCTATTGTCCAGGCGGGCCCCTTGATTGCTGAAACTTGAAATGTATTGCCTCTGTTCTTCCAGGCGGGCTCCTGATTGCTGAAGCTTGAAATGTGTTCCCTTGTTTCTCCAGGTGGGCTCCTGATTGCTTTCAACTTGAAAAAAGCATTCCCTTGTTCTCCAGGTGGGCTCCTGACTTGCAACAAAACAAACAAAGAAAATTTTCTGCCCCGTTGGTGGGACTGGGTCCAGCATGTTATTCAGATATTAAAAGCTTAAAATTGGAATTGTTACTTCCCTTGTTCTCCAGGGTGGGCTCCTGACTGCTGAAACTTGAAATGTATCCCGTGTTCTCCAGGGGGCTCCTGGACTGCAACAAAATAAACAACAAAGAAAATTTCTGCCCCAGTTGGTAACTGGTACACATGTTATCAAATATTAAAACTAAATTTGAATCGTACTTCCCTTGTTTCTCCAGGTGGCGCCTGACTGCTGAAATTTGAATATTTCCCTTGTTCTCCAGTGGGCGCCTGACTGCTGAAAACTGAAAAGGATTCCCTGTTCTCTTAGGTGGGTCCTGACTGCTGAACTTGAAAAGTATTCCCTTGTTCTCCAGGTGGGCGTCCTGACTGGCAACCAAAATAAACAACAAAGAAAATGTTCTACCCAGTTTTGGGTTGGGGGGGGGGGGGAAAAACCTGGGTATAGCATGTTTATCAAATATTAAAAATTAAAAGCTAAAATTTGAATTGCCACTTCCCTTGTTCTCCAAGGGGTGGGCGCCTGATTGCTGAAGCTTGCCAAGTATTCCCTTGTTCTCCAGGGGGCTCCTGACTGCAACAAAATAAAAAACAAAAAAATTTTCGTGCCCAGGCACTAGGAAGATTTGTGAGTTGTAGCAAATTGGGCAAAACTCTTATACTACTGATGCAATGATGAGAGTAAACTAAAGACTAGACTAGGATGCATCTCCTACGAGTAAAACCAAAACTTTGATAGCAAATGCTGTCGTGCTTAACAATAAAACCTAAATGAACCAAACTAGGAGTGCGTCTCCTAGGTTGAATTTAAATGGACCAAGACTTAGGAAGTGCGTCTCAACTAAGTGGTGAAACTTCAGTGACTAAAACTAGGGAAGTGTCGTCGGCCTATGAATGAATCTGAATTTAGGAGTTGCGTCTCCTATTAGGTGAAACTTCAATGACTCAAGCTAGGAAGTGCGTCTTCCTATGAATGAACTCTCAATTAAGGAAGTGCGTACTTCCTATGGGTGAAACTTCAATGACTCAAACTAGGAAGTGCGTCTTCCTATGAATGAACCTCTCAATTTAGGAAGTGGCGTCTCCTATGGGTGAAACTTCAATGGACTCAAACTAGGAATGCGTCTCCTATGTGAATGAATTTAAATGACCAAAGCTAGGAAGTGCGTTCCTAACAAGTATAATGCTGAAAGGACCCCCTGCTAGGAAGTGCGTCTCCTTAATGGGTTAAACTTTAATGATTAAAACCAGGAAGTGCGTCTCCTAGGGGAATACAATGTAGGAAGTGCGTCTCTAAAACAAAAATATACTGAAAACCCTAATTTGGAAGTGTTTCTCCTAGGGGGTGATGTTGTCTTCTCAATTGCCTTGCGTAACAGAATTGGGGCATCTACACCTTAAAATTTCAAGGCTTCCCAGCTTTGGTATGAACATAGTTTCCGCCTTGTTTCAGACAAAGCAAACTTGTGAAGCTTTAAACATGATGTTGGTTTTGCGGGGCCTTGACTTTGAGGGCGATTGCTCCTTCACTTCCCCGATAACTGATTTCCACTCAAAGGACCTTGCCTGTTTATTGACTAACCGCTTTTTCTCTGTACCCTTATCGCAGAAAATACCTCCTTCCGTTCAGACCCAAACCCGCTATCTGTTGCATTGCTCATGAACTTGACAATTTACCAAACCTTTGCATTTCACATGAATCCAAAGCACGTCAATTGCCACCCACTCAGTGCGTATGTTTTTCTTTCTTGACTTAAACCACTAGCCTTGGCCTTGAGGTCTGATGCCCTTCACTTGCCTGATAACTTTGGCTTTCCGCTTGGAAGACCTTATGCTTGTCACGTAACCAACATTTGTTATCTTGCCACAGAAATTGCCTATATGATCTAATTCACCTAACACCCTCCATCTGTTGCATTGTTCATGAATTGATATGTACCAAGCCTTTGTATTTTGCACGAATCCCAAAGTATGTTGAATTGTTACCCAAACTCAGTGCGCTTGTTGTTCTCTTTCTTGACTTATGACACTTTGATGTACTAGCCAGATCCCGTTCTGTGCAATTGGAAAGCTGGTGGCAAATTTTGAAATCATTTCTCACTTGTTATGACCGAATTGACTCGGGAAGAGGAAGTAAACAAGACAAAAGGAGCAGAGGAGAGGACAATGGAAAGAGATGATTCCTAACAAGAAAACTACAAAGTAGAAACCTATCGGATGTGGATACCGACTCTGATGACCTTGACATGCATCTACAGCCTATTTTGCTAAGCAAATCTGATGTTCAGCTCTTGTTGTACCTTTTCGCCGTGAAACTAGGCTTCAATGCTCCGCTTATCCAATTTGAATCACAATCCTTTTTCGACTTGTAGTGCCCGAAGGGTTTTCACCATCAAGCCTCTCTTATTTTGGGTCTTTCTCTCATCTCACTGTCGCCTTATGGTGCCCGTGAAGGTTTTCACCAATAAGACTCTCTCATTTTTGATTTCTCTCAGCTTTCATCGCCTTACGGTGCCTGTGAGGGCTTTTATCATCAAGACTCTCTCATTCTTCATTTCTTTCAACTTTGGACAGAAGCGTTGCCCCTGATATGATTCACCTCTACTCGCTTGACTTGGCATCTCTCGAAGACTCATCGGAAGGTCTTTCTTTGGACCGTAATGTGGGCTTTTGGATGGGGTTAGAAAGAAGGGGTATTAAAGGCTCAAAACAATTTCAATATGGGTTCAAAATTACAACTTTCGGAATCAAATTTCCCACAACAACCACAACTTCTGCCCCAGTTTCCTTCTTGGGGGCTTTGGACTTTTATTTTGGTGTGACTGAACCTCAGAGGGAGGCTGCCTACGTACTCTTTCGGGATCAAGTCAAACGTAGTTCAGGTCATAAAACTACATTCGTTGTTGCGATCTTTCCTTTTCTTCCACTTTTCTTTTCTTTCTTTTCATTTCTTTCTTTTCCTTTTCTTTTCTTTTCTTTTCTTTTGCTTTCTCTTCTTTTTTTTTCTGTTTTTATTTTCTATTCTTTTTTCTTTGTTTTTTCCTTCTTTTCCCTTTCTTTTTCCTTTTCTCTTCTTTTCTCTTCTTTTTTCTTTTCTTTTCTTTTTCTTTTCTTTTTCCTTTTTCACTGTTTTTCTCTTGTTTCTCCACTTTCTTTCCCCGCTCGGGCTTATGAGCTTTATTATTGATTCTGAAAGAGGGGTATGCAAGAAATAACCGAGGCTCAAAGGGGTAACAAAGGGTAAAGTTTTTGGATAGCAGAACAAAATGCCTTCGTAATTCCAATCTCCAAAACATGCCAAGTGCAAACTACGCAATTAAACAAACTGGGGAAAACATATGTAACATTTTTGATTGTACCAGAATTACTAACCATATCCACACATTAGCCTTCTACATTTGTCTAGCGCCATTGGACAACAATCTCGGTACCATGAACGGCCCCTGTAGACTCGGGGGCAAACTTGCCTTTGTTCTCAAACCGATGTGGCACGATGCATTTCAACAGTATTAGTTTATATTCCGTCTGCCCCAGTTTCACACAACTTGGACTCGAAGTGATCTCAAAATGCCCTTACGTATTTCCCTCGAATGTCCTTACATCTTCAACATTGTCTTATTGCTTCTGACTTTTAAAACCAGGCTGAGAATTATGCGTGCATGTCATGTCACCAGAACCAGCATGAAAAGCATTGCAAAAGGAGAATGGAACTAGATAAAATGACTAGAAATGGCGGGAAACAAAGAATTGCATTAGACTGACGGCGAAAGGGTTTAAACAACGAAACAAGCAAACTAGACTAGAGTTACAACCCTTGAACGAACCTAAACAGCACTACACAAGCTACTACGACGAGACAAACAAGACAAAGTGAAAGGATAGAAGGGTTTGAGTCACAAGACAATATCCGAATTACAACCCTGAAATAACCCGGACAACAGAAATGACAACAAAATAAACCACCAAAACTCCAAGAGATGGAGCGTCTTTCCAATTACCAAGCATGACGTCTTAGCCACTGAATTTCACACCAAGATTGCTGGAATTTTCACAAGTCTTCATCACGTTGTTCTGAGCAAACTACTTCTGGGTTTCTTCTGCCGGCTCATTCTCACGATCAATCATACCCACCATATGCGTCTCATTGTGCATAGGAGACGGATCTTGGCCAGTGTTTGTTGCATCTGGATTTTGCACGACGATGTCGCCTGCATCAATAAGCTTTTGAATTGCTTTCTTCAGATTCCAACATTTCTCTATGTCATGTCCTAGGGCACCGGAGCAGTATGCGCACTGTTAAGAAGGATCGAACTTCTTTGGAGGAGGGTTCGGCACTTTTATCTGAATCGGCTTCAACATATCCAGTGTCCTTAACCGCTGAAACAGAATGGCGTATGATTCTCCCAATGGAGTGAAGGCTTTCTTCTTTCGTAACCTCTTATTCTTAAATGCTGGATTGGGCCGAAAACCTGATCCGGGGTGTTTTTGGTAAGCTTGCGGGGGTAGATGGGCATTCTGAGGAGCTGGGTACTAAGAATATGATGTGCGATTTTGGGATTTCTGTGGAGAGAAGTAGCGTCGGGGAAGGTCATCTAATGCACAAGGATAACCACGGGGACGATGTCGAGGATGGAAGTGTTGATCAGGAAAACCTATCGGATCGTCTTTTCCGTTCCTCTTTCTTCCAACCAAGCTTACTGGTACGTTCTGAATGGCTTTCGAACAACTCACGATTTTGCCTGACTTGATTCCTTCTTCCACTAGCTCTCCTATTTTTAACACATCATTGAAAGGCTTTCCCAGGGCCGGGATCAAATGACTGTAGTAGGTGGGTCCCTGGGCCTGTAGAAAAAGCTTAACCATTTCTTCTTTGCTGATCGGGGGACTGACTCGAGCAACTTGCTCCCTCCATCTGAGCCCAAACTCATTAAAGCTTTCCTCCGGCCTCTTTTTCATCTTAGATAGCGAGGTGCGGTCTGGGGTAACACTTGATTTGCGTTGGAAGTATCGGACAAAGTCTTGAGCCATGTCACCCAATGTAAGCCACTCATCGACATTTTGACGACCATGCCAGTCCAAAGCTGCCCCAGTTAGGCTTTCACTGAAATATGCCATCATCACGTCATCTTTCTCTCCAACAATCTTCAAGTGGAAGTTTGGTAATTTGAATCCTGCGGGCAGGCAGGTGTCATGTGGCACAATCAGTCCCTTGCAAGTCATGCTACCCTGACCTCCCACTCTTCGCTTGTCCCTTAAGGGCTGTTCTGTGCTTGTCAACTTCCTGGGTACCTCATCTCGCCCTGCTCTTCCCGTAACCCTTTCATTTCTACCATGAATCTGCTCATCCCGGGAGCTCTTCTTGTATGGATCAAGGACCCTGTGGGCAACCTCTGGAGGGTGAAATCAGGCATTACGCGCTTTGGGTGGGTATTCATTGTCTAGAGTAACGGATATGACAGGAGGGCAATATTGGGGAGAAGTGACTGCAGGATGAGCGATCGAGCTACTAGGGTAGTTGGGACGAGTGTGATAAGCGGGTGTATCCGGAGAATATGGAGGATCATCTGGTATTAGGTTGGGAGTTTGGGTAAGGGTAGCGTCCGGGAAAATTGGTGGTGGCGGGGGTGGCGCCTTTCCAGTCATCCAGGCTTGATACATGTCTGTCATGTGTTGTCTCAGCATCCGCACCTCTTCAACCAACCCATTATCCTGTTCAACCAGTTGCTTTCGGGCACCGGTGTCAACCCACTCAGTTCTGTTGTTCTCTGCCATTGCCTTTTGCCTTTGTGTTGCAGGGAAAAGTTACTTTTAAAACCACAAACCAACCACCTGTCTGAAATGATATGGCAAAATGAAACCATCACGTTAGCGTTAGGGCATTTAACACATTGGTACCCGCACATTTGGAGAATGAATGCACCTAGGCACTTGACAGCTCCTATTATGCTTTTGCTTGGATTGCATGCGTCATCCCGGCCTTTTCATTTTTCTTTATTTGCCATGCCTTTCCTCTCATTCTTCCCTCGTGTTTTCCATTGTTTATTTCTTGCCTTTCCCTCTTTTCTTTGCTTTCCTCTCATTTTCCTCTCTTTTCCTTTCCTTCTTTTCTTTTGCCTTGGTTTTTCTTGTTCCTATTCTCTCCTTTCCTCAAAATTGTTTTTCCGCTCATTTCTTTCTTTTCTCTTGCTCTCTTTTTATTTCTCTTATTTGCCCTTTTTATTTGGTTTCCTATTTTCTTTTTGTTTTTCTTTCCCTCTTTTGTTTTTCTTTCCTTTCTTGTTTTTCACCTCTTTCCTTTCATTCTTTTCTTTTTTTTTCATTTAGTTACGGTCGAATCCTATGGAGATTGCCTACGTATCACGCCCCGCGTGAATCAGACCGAGCGTAGTTCTTGCAAATAAATGTGAAACTAAGGAAATAATTTTCGGGGAATTTTTCTCAATTTTTCATTAATACTGCGATTACAAAAGCTACCAGACTATTTGTTTTTCTTTTTTCTCATAAAGGGAAGTTACAAAAACAGACTCAAAAACAAAAATACAGACTCGATTAACTAGGAATACATCAAAGCTTCAAACCCTGGGGCCCGCGGGGCATCACTCGACATCGCCACAGGCCTGCGCAAAACTGAGAAGGTTTCAATGTCAACTGGGTCATCCTGGACAAGGAGCTCTAAGGAAAAGTGTGACTATTTAAAGGAAGCTGACTTATTGTGACTTAAAAGAAAATTGGCTATTTTTTCAAAAATTTTATTTAAGAAAGCAAAGACTTGGTTTTGCAAATACGGCCTTTCAGCACTTCCGGGAGGGAGATTTTAAGGTTGTGCCCGCAAACCATTTAAAAATGACTCAGGGTGGCTTTTCTTGCAAACATAGCCTTCCGGCGCCCTTTTGGGGACATTCGGCTTATTTTAAACAAGAATGGCGGCACCCGACTTATTTTGACAAAAAGTTAAAGTCTTGGTATTTTTGGCTATTTTTGAAAATGATGGTTGGACCCGATGAGGGTTGCCTACGTATCTCACATCCGTTGAGAATCAAACTAGCGTAGTTCGGGCGAATAAACCTAACTATTTTTAAAAAAAGGACTCTTTTGTTTTTGTTGGCAAACACGCTATTTCTGAAAGCAAAATTCATTTTTTATGTTTTCTTGTTCAGTGGCAAATAAACAAACTAATTTGAAAATAAAACTCTTTTTTTGTTTTTCTTTTCCATTGGTAAACAAACTAAAAAAACAACTACTTTTCTTCTTTTCTTTCATTTTTCAAAAATCCGGCAGCATTTTGGCACTACTTGGACACTGGTTTTTCAAAACTAGCGGTTACCCTCACTTAGTCCCAACACTGCTTATTTCCATATTTCACTCAATTAGACAAGCCGGTCAACATGCAAAGCCGAGCAAATAAATGCGCAAGTAGCACGTAAGATGCATCAGGATGGTCCATTATTTCAGGTCACCTGTCCTAGACGGACCCAACCCCTGTGTTGAGTCCCCTAAGTCGAATGCACATGATGCAAACAAGCGTCCTACTAGGGATCCGGCATGAGGTTTTGTTCTTCTAGGTTTAAACCCTAGGTTTATTGGTCTAGACCTGGCTTACCCGAGTGGACAACTCGGGCCGAGGGGAGGCAGCGTACCGAGGATACAGAAGCTCCGCCGGCTTTGCAACTTATCCAAACCTCGTTCTAAATAGGTAAAGACTCTAAACAGAAGAGAAGCTACACGAAGTGCACCCTTCTCCATGATGCAGAAGACTCAGAGAGAGGAAGGGATTCGCGACAGTTTATATACAATTCAACAAATCAAAGTGGTAAAACATTTAGCACATAGCATGGAACATGTAGAAAAATCAGATAAAGACAAATATAACAATTTAACTGAGCTCGAATTCTTGAACCCTGAACCGAAATTCTAGGTTCTTGTCCCCAGCAGAGTCGCCAGAGCTGTCATACCTCCTTTTTCACTACACCCCGTGAAGGGATATAATAAAGGAGTTTTTCCAATTAAAGGACAATCGAAACGGGATTCGTTTATTAAGAGATTCAGAGTCGCCACTTGGGAGATTTATGGTGTCCCAAGTCACCGGTTTGAATCCCGAATCGAGGAAAGGGTTTGACTCTGTTTAACAGTCGCGAACAAGAAATCCGGGTAAGGAATTCTGTTAACCCGTGAGAAGGGGTTAGGCACTCCCGAGTTCCGTGGTTCTAGCTCGGTCGCTCAACTGCTATATTTGGCTAAAGTCTGGTTTTAATACATGTCATCCTATGGTGCAATTTTAAGAATTTGTTTAACCGCTTTTAGTTAGTTCTTTATGAAAGTGAACGCCGTTTAAGAGCGTGTCTTTGGATCACTTCACATGAAATGCACCCGGATCCTCGGCACCTCTTATTCAACATTTTGAGATTTGGATTTGGGTCGCATGAAATGCACACCCGTATTTAAGAAGGTATAATTATTAAAAGCGCGCTTAATGTGGCTAGCGTCTTATTAACTTTGCGGGAGGCCATGGAAATTTGCTAAATGGCACGCCCCGAATTCCTAAAGTATTCTTAATAAAGCATTTAATGAGGGCCCCGCAATTTATGTATTTTTGTTTGGCGAGGCTCGTCTCATTTCTTATTTGAAAGGCAAACCTAGAAGCAACTATGATTTTCTATTTTTGTCTCTAAAAAATACAGAAACAGCCCTAACTAAGTAAAGTATTTGGGGAGGACAAATCCTCATAAGTCAATCTCAACTTAGTAAGTCCGATAACATAATAAGTAACAACAAAGCTTTAGCAATTCGTTTGAAGCTTATCAGATTGCATTTCATAAAGACAATTAGACAATTATAAACCTGTGCTCAGGCCCAAATGTACACGTACAGTAGAATAGGACCTGGGCCACTCAATAAGGTTTTTAAACCTTTACCTTGTGCAGATGAGCCCAGTGCATCACATTAACCAATCTTCTATTCGATTTGCACCGTTTTTTACTTAAATGTATCTTCAAGCTGTTGTAATCGAATCCCAGTGGTGGTTATTGCTTTGGTTCCGATTTTTTTACTCAAACCTATGTGTTATTAGACGTTCTACTGCTTTATCCAGAAAACGCTGATTAAGCTGAAGCACTACTAGCTAAATGAAATTATCGCATCTAAATCAAATTTAACAACACAAATATTTGTTATCTGAATCTACTCCAACGCTGATGCTCTCTTGAGGAAACTAATTCAAGTTCATGCCTCGACTAGATTTATAACAACTATACATGTGAGGCTACTAAACTAAAGTAGTAACTATATCATGAAATCAATATCAGCATTCCAAATTGTTCTCTAAATCCGCAGATTAACAGCAATACACAGTCCAGTAGTTAACACATTCAGTCAGCTGTTTACAAAAAAAAACTCACTAGCAACACTCGACTAACCAAATAAAAATTAATTGAACTAGACTATGACTAATGCATGAAGATAATCGGGATCAGCAGGTGAAGAAACAGCGAGATTTCATTCCAAACTTCTCAATATCACATATTACATAACCAAGGTTCAAGACATGTACCTGAAAATCAAGTTGCATTGAACAAAAGAAGAGAATCAGCAGCAATAACAATTCCAGCAGCAAAATCAGTGTGAATCAACCCAGGAGATGATGTCAAATGATCCAGAGAAACTTCACACCAAAATCAAAACACAAAAACCAATACGAACAGCTTGAATAGTACCAAACCAATCAACACAGCTTGAATAGACCAACACTTGACCCAAAATCAGCTTATATGAGTCTAATTTACACTTGAAAACAACTCAGTGAATGACTGAAACTTCCAGCAAGCCTAGGATTAAGTCTAATTTCACTATCTAAGGGCTGAGTTATGCTGAAATTTCTAATGGAGCAATACTTTTTGGATTTTTGAAGGTTCTCTATTGTTTTTGGGTTTTGAATATTTGAATTTCAAATTCAGATCTGAAAACTAGAGAGCATTTTTTGGGGGAATTTTGGGAGCTCTCTCCCCTTACCCCTCAAGGCAAAAAGCATGCCCTTTTATAGGCACAAAAGGTGCAGCCTCAGATTTCAGCTTTTACACATTAGTCCCTACGTTATTTTCAGTTTTTTCTTTTTCTTTTTGCCTACTTAATCCTTTATTCCCTATTACCCAAGTTACACCCCTAAGTTACCAAAAATCTGATTTGAAACTTTTCTAGTAGCTTCCAATTCAATTATTTAAAGATCCCTTTGCCCCCACATACCTAAACTACCCCTGCACTTAAACTAGAATTATAGCTATAACCAAACAATTTCCTAAGCTCCGAATTGCCAACTATTGAAGAACAATCCCAATTAAACTCTTATTAAATCTAGTAATTGAACTCAGCAATCTTGACCAGACTAACTAAAATAATCCTAATAACTACTTGAACCAACATTGAATTTACAGAACAAAACATACTTAACTAATTCAAATGGCTACTAATTGTTAATTACTGAATTACTACTAAACAAACACTGTTTTGACACACCAAACCAACTATTGAGAGCCTAACTAATCCTAATCCAGTTACAACCCGAAGAAAGTACTATAAACAACTACATCAGAATTGAATCGAATCCAATTTAAACTAACAATTCGAACTAATCAGAATTAAATAAGGCTTAAAACGAAAATCAAAACTAAGCTAACATGAACCAATTAACTGAACAGATGAGAATTAATCCAAAGAATTAAACATCCTAGGTCTGAGGATTCAAATCGAACTGGAAGCAAAGGCAAGCAGTTGCATCACAAATAATCAAACAAACAAAAAAACAGAAAGAAAGAAATTAAAAAAAAGAAAACTCACTGATTTTCGGACTCCACAAGAATGCCTTTCGAAATTGACTTCCAGTTAATATTATATGTCTATTTCGTCAAAAATAGGCCTATAATATTAACTAGAAATTCATTCGACCTTGAAAATTCTCAACACAAGCTTGAACCGTATGAACCCTAGATCCGCAATTCGACTGACTTCAATGAAGTTCGAGGGCCAATGACGTCGAATTCCTCATGAGGGAAGAAAGGAAACCCTGGTGTGTTATCTGAAACCAATGGGATGAATTAGGGTTTTTGACCGAAATTTGGATTTGAAATTCGAGGGGCTTGGTCATGATTTGAGGAGGATTATTTACGGATTGGTGATGAGGAGATGGAGGAGGTTTGGTGGTGTAAATTTGGAAGTGTTTGGAGCCGGCGCCGCCGTGTGCGGCGGTGGCGGCGCCTAGGGTTTCAACGATTTGGGGTTTTTGACAGGGATTGGAACCATGGGGGTTTTAGGTTTGGAAGGAGGAAGACTTGGGGAATCTGTGGTGTAATTTTCAGGTGATTTGGACAAACGCCGCCGGCGGAGACAATTTCCGGCCGCGCGCCTTAGGGCGGAGAGACGGTGGTGGTAACGCCGGCGTTACGGGGGGGGTACGAGGAGGGTGAGAGATANAGGGGGGGGGGGGGGTACGAGGGTGAGAGATGTTTTAAGGGTTTGGGTGGTTTTTGGACACTTTTATTAAATATGCCAAACGAATTTGGACCGTTGGATTGTGAGCCATGGACGGTCAAGATCAAAAACTAACCAAACGACGTCGTCTTTTTTTACTAAAGGGGGGCAGGCCGGGTTTGGATCGTTCAGGGCTGGCCTGGGGTGTGTTTGAGGTGGGTTTGGGACTTTGGGCTCAATTTTGGCCCAAAATCGGGCAATCCATGAAGACCTCCCTATTTCCTTTAATTTCCTCTCCTTTTATTTTAATCTCTTTCATTTTTTTTGTATTTCATTTGTATTTTTCCTAATTTTATAAAAATGCAAAAATTAAAATGAAACCTAATTTATTTCCAAAATTAAGCTAATTAATTTCTAAAATTGTTCAAAATCTATTTCGTGACAAATTCAACAATTAACGATTAAAAAAAAATGCGAAAGTGGACTATTTTTGGTTATTTTCTTCACATTTTGTTCTAAAAACGAATTAACCACTAATTAATCCTAAAATATGAAATTAGGTCCTGAATGCAAATGTCAAGCATATTTTTTTTTTGATATTTTCTTATGAATTAAAATGCACAAATAACCTGCAAACAATTAACAAAAATAACACAAAATTCACAAAATTGTAAAATAATGAAAGAAAAATTATTTTGTTTGAATTTTTGGGAATAATTCACTTAGGGCAAAAATCACGTGCTCACAAAGTAAAAGAAAATGAATTTTCAACAATTAGCTCAAGTACGCTCTCATCACCTCACGTACGAGGCATTAAAAATCAAATATCATGTCCTAAGGTGAAAGGTCCCCTACACAAGGTTAGACAAGCCACTTACCTCGAACCGGCTCCAAAATTAACTCGAAATCACACTTTTGCCACGAGTATCCAACTCCAAATGGCCCAAATCTATTCAATTCAATTACATATCGTAAATAACATCGCAAGCAGCTGATTCTACTATTTAATTCAAAGCCAAGGCGCGAAAATAGGCAAAATGACCAAAATGCCCCTCAGGCCAACGGCTCGAAATCGAATAAATTTTACATTTTCAGAACCCTCGTACTCTCACGAGTCTAACCATAAAAAAAAAATCTCTCAAATCAGAGGTCAAACACCCACTCAAAACTCAATAGTTTGGTCTATGAAGTTTTCTCCATTTTTCATTCAAAAATCCAAAATTAAGGATGAATTCGTTATTACATTAGTGGGTTTTAAGCATAAGAGAGTAGAGAATCGTTACCCAGTAGTTGCCCTCGAAAAACCTTCGAAATGTCTCCCAAATCCGAGCTCCCAAGCTTGTGTTTTGATAAAAATGGCTAACCCTCGGTTTTGAAATCTATGCGATCGCAAGAGGAGGAATGCGATCGCGAAGAGTAAATTTTAAAGCCTCGGAAATTGGTCTATGCGATCGCATCCCAAGCAATGCGATCGCAGAAGAGAAGGGAACATATCTACGCGATCCCGAACAATGCCATGCGATCGCAAAGAAGGATTTGCAATGAAGTACTAGCTTCTACTTTCTACTATGCGAACGCGGGGAATCAACTGCGAACGCGAAGAAGGGAAAGGGAAGAACTATGCGAGCGCGATCCAGGTTATGTGATCGCATAGAAGGATTTGGTTCCCCCTCTGGAATATACTATGCGATCGCGGAGGGGAAGCTGCGATCGCAGAAAAGGAAAACCTGCAGCAGAACTGAAGAGAAAATTTGCAACACTTCTCAACACAAAAATGCCTCGTTGAGCATCCGAAACACACCCGAGGCCCCCGAGACCTCAACCAAACCTACGAACATATCCCATAACATCATTCAAACTTGTTCCAATCCTTAAACGACCTAAAACAACGCCGGAAACTCGAATTAAACAAGGATTTGAGCGTAAGATCTTCAAATTTCAATAAAACACGCTTTCGATCAAAAACCTAACCAAAACACGTTCGAATGACCTGAAATTTTGCACACATGTCCCAAATGACATGACGGTGCTACTGAAACTTCCGAAATTCCATTCAGACCCTCAGATCAAAAACTCGCTATCGGACCGGAAACTTCAAAAATTCAAACTTCGGCATTTCAAGCCTAAATTAGCTACGGACTTCCGAAATGCATTCCGAACACGCTCCTGAGCTAGAAATCACCCAACGGAGCTAGCGGAACCATCGGATTTCCATTCTGAGGCCGTCTTCACATTGTTCCGACTACGGATAACTTTTCAACACTTAAGCTCTCATTTAGGGATTAAGTGTCCTAAAACTCTCCGAAACCCAATACCGAACGTTCCGGCAAACCAAAATAGCAGAAATGAACTTAGGGGAAGCAGTTAATAGGGGATTGGGGTGTTAATTCATAAGACGACCGGCCGGGTCGTTACAGTATTGGAAAGGTCTGTTTTGAAAGCAATTAGTAAAGCAACAGAGATTGCTTGAAAAGAAGTTGGAGCATTAAACAAAGCTTAAACACATTAAGAAAATATCACACACAACTAGTTTTCAAAATCCAAATGAATTCAATAGTCACACAGGGGTCAAGCGGTTTGGGGATACATAGACATTTGGCTTCATAACCCAGCAAGGGTCTTAAGACTGGTTTAGACATGCTCAGAAATAGTGGATACTGGTATAATCACAAACCAGTCAGGAAGAACACAAACACATGGAAGGGGTCATAAGGATTTGGGGAGATTCATAGGATGGTAAGCACACAAGAAGTAAAGACAACTGACAAGGCGTACTTTGGAACAGATAAGGGAATACATTGATCTAAATGGAAGGGGAGAGATAATAGCATGCTGATAATGTAACTTAACTACAAGTTTCACAACAGAACCATAAGTAGAAGCAAGTTAGAAATAAAAGAAACTGAAACAATAAGAGAAGCATATTGTTATTGGAGCTTTAAATCAAAACTAGGACATACCACTGAAGATATAAGTAAGCAGAATGAAAGAACCAAAGAGCACAGATGATTAGCCTTGGCTTGCAGCCGGCTAATAGTAGCAAATAGCACAAGAGAAAGAGAGAGCAGGGATTTTTAGTAAGAGAGGTAGTTCTTGAAAAACCCCAGTGTTCTCTCCTTGTTAATGAAAGACTTAGGGTATTTATAGTTTTGAAAATAGGCAGAAAATAAGGTAACAAGTAAGGTTTAGCACAAGTATGGAAGTAATCACAATTAGAATCCAATTAATACAAGTACTCCCATTTAATCAAGAAATCACAGCTTGAACGGATACCAACAAGGGTAATCAAGGAAAGAAAATCAATTGAGAAAGACTAATTATAGAATATACTAATTAAGGAAAGGATTCAATAAGAGTGAAGTACCACAGCAAATAAGGAAACGGAATCAGTCAATTTAAATAGACGAGTAGAACCTTAGGGTTTTGAAAGAAAGTCTTGCAATCAAACCATCAATTAAGGAACTCAAAATCAAATTAAGAAAGGTCATGATTCTATGTTGAAACATATAAATAGAGAAGCACGAACAGACGCAGCAACAGGAAAAGTCAGTCGTATAGACAGAAAGAAACAAGATATGAGCAAATACAATCATACAGAAGTGGCATAAGTAGGCTAAAAGACTCGGTAGAAAATCCATTCGAAGCATGGTAACCAACAGAACTTTAACAAAACAAGTAATAATGCCAATACACAGAACCAAAGCAAAGAAGTTCTTAAAAGATTAGGGCTTTTTTTTTACAAAGTCAAGTTAAAAATAGTAGGAACATAGTATTAGTAAAAATAAGCAATGAAAGAGGTTTAATCATAAAAAAATTGATTAAAACAAGTGCAGAAGGAACTCCGAGAAAACCCTAATTTTTAAAGAGAGAAAAATGATTTAAAGTTGAGGATCTTTTAGAAGAAGTTCGAGAATAATGAAAATCATAGGAAGAAACAGACTTAATGTGTTAAAAATAACACAGATCTTAAGAGATTCAAACGAGAATAGGGTTTCAAAGGAAACCCAAATAGAACGAAAGAACATGTTGCAAACTTCACCGATTGTAACATATATGGTGTGATTTTGCCCAAAATCACACCACAAAAGCCACGAACAACAGAAATAGAAACCCTTGATCCAAATCAGCATGGCCCAGGACCCTTGAAGGCATCAGAGATGATGAGCAAGGCGATGAGAGACCCATTGGAGGCTTGGGGTTAACGGGTGATCGCTTGAGATGACCTGAGAAGGAGGCAATTGACAAAGTCTAGGGTTAGGTCGACAGAGAAGATAAGAGATGAGAGAGTTTGAGGGAGGAGAATTTAGAAAATGATTAGGTTAGGGGGTCTCTTAGAATTAAAATGGAAAGGTCATATATGGACCGTTGATTTGGGAGATCAACCGTCAAGATTCAACTGGGTAGGTGGGTTCCGGGTTTGGGTAGGTGTTTATAGGGTCTGGGTTGGGTTATTTAATAGAAAATTGGGCTGGGGATTAGGGTCCAATTTGGATAAAATTGAAAGCCAAATTTGGCTATTATTTAAATAGCCAATTTTCCTATTTTAATTTTAATAAAATAACAAACAGTTTCTAAAAAATAGTTTTTCCATACCAAAATGATTAGAATGTATAATTATCATTTTAAAAATATAGGGGCCAACTTTGCACGTATAAAATATCATCATACCTTAAAAGGGCTAACATTGCAATTATATGCAACTTAGCTTAAAAATACTAAATGTAATTATAACAATTCATGAAAAATATAGTAGCCATATTTTGACATAAGTATAGAAATTAAATGAGTAAATCCTCATAACAATAATTTAGAAAATATTTATTGGGGATTTTATGGATAAAAAAGAGGAAAACTAAATCAATTTAAATCCTTAAAATTATGGGAAAATTTATAAAAACCTTGTGCATGCTTATATATGCTATTTTGAAGGTATTTATGTATATTTAAAATATGTAGGAAAAATTGGGTATCAACAGCTGCCCCTCTTTACCCGGGAAGGATGAAAGAGTTTTTGGGTAAAGAAATGATTGCCAATTTTGACTGGATGGGATGTTTCAAAAGACGAAGGCCGAACTTCAGTTTTTGAGTCGCCTGTGTATCCCTGGTTTTACAGGAATTAGGCCATGTCTAGTTCTGGATTCACCCGTAGAGTATGCCGCTGAAATTATTGTAATAACGGACGCGAGATGTGGAAGCGAATACGATGAGCGGTTAAGGTTTGAGACGGCTGGAGGGAACTGGAGCGAGATCACTCCTGCTAGGATAGAGGTTATTTGTTGATTACCTGCAGATAAAAGATGCTACAAATGTATTTGCGAAAAATCAAAACATGATGCAAATTCCCTTTAGACCATAAAGGTTGTCTTCGGACGGTTATAGACGACGTCCTGGGCCATGAATTGTTTAATGAGGGATTCGCAGGCCATGAAATAATGTTCTCGAGCCATGAAAATGGTGCCTCTGAACCATGACGCCTTTGAATAATGATATGCAAATTTGAGAGATCCTCAGGCCATAGCATGGTTTCTTCCAGCTATGAGGATTGTGCCTTTATACTATGACGCCTTTGGATAAATTGGAAATGTTTCTGTCTATGATATGCAATAATATGATGTAATGAGACAAGGTTTAATCTTGCAAAGCAGAGGGAAAATCTTAACCCGATTGAAAATTAGGTAGATAGTAGTAGAAAATAGAGCAATATTTGCAAAGAGGGACAATGCTTAGTCACGTGCAAGTGGGGAGGCAAGGATTAGCCTCATGCAAATATGAAGTCAAGGACTTGACTCATGAAAATATAGAGGCAATGATTAGCCTCATGCGAATATGGAGTCCTCGATTTAGACTCATGCAAGTATAGAGTCAAGGATTAGACTCATGCAAGTATGGAGACAGAGATTAGTCTCATGCAAAGAGAAGGCAACGCTTAGCCTTATGCAGATATGGAGGTAGAGCTTAACCTCATGAAAAATCCGTGATAGGGCTTAGTCCCTTGCAAATGGAAGGCATATCTTAGCCTTATGCAGATATGGAGTCAGGACTTAAACTCATGCAAATATGGAGTCAAGGATTAGACTCATGCAGGTATGGAGGCAAGGATCAGCCTCATGAAAATATGGAGTCAGGGATTAGATTCATGCAATATTGGAGACAGAGCATAGCCTCATGCAAAGAGAAGATAGTGCTTAGTGTTATGCAAAATGGAGGTAGAGATTAACCTCATGCAAGATTCGGGATTGGGCATAGTCACATGCAAATGGAAGGCAGAGCTTAGCCTTATATAGATATGGAGTCAGGGCTTAGACTCATACGAATATGGAGTCAAGGATTAGACTCATGTAGGTATGGAGGCAAGGATCAGCCTCGAGCAAATATGGAGTCAGGGATTAGACTCATGCAAGGAGAAGGTAGTGCTTAACCTTATGCAAAATGGAGGCAGGGCTTAGCCTCATGCAAGCTTCGGGACAGATCTTAGTCCCATGCAAATGGAAGGTAGAGCTTAGCTTTATGCAGATATGGAGTCAAGGATTAAACTCATGCAAATATGGAGTCAAGGATTAGAATCATGCAGGTATGGAGGCAAGGATCAGCCTCATGAAAATATAGAGTCGAAGATTAGACTCATGCAAATGTGGAGTCAAATATTAGACTTATGCAAATGTGGAGTTAAAGATTAGACTCATGCAAAAGTGGAGTTAAGTATTAGACTCATGCAAATATGGAATCAGAGATTAGACTTAAAGAGAGAATAGAAGATAAGGGTAAAGTATGTCTTAGCTAGGATATATTCAGTGTCTGATGGCCGGATGGATGGTGAATTTTCTTTGTGTATACATGTTTCACGAATTCTACCATTACGTCAAATGTGCATGCGTTCAACGAAAAATCATAAGTTTTATGAGGGAGGTTGGTTCTCGCTTCGTCTGCCAGCTTTGCTTGGAAGCCCCCTTTGAGGTACCCTAGGTAGCACCTGACTGTTATGACAAATAGAATTCTCGAAAAATATGCATTTATTGATAAAAATAGAATCGTTTTGGAAGCGTGTTGACATACCAAGTAATTTTTGATGAACTAGCGACCGTGACACATTCTAAAGGCATTGCAACTCTCATGTTGGAATTTTGAGGGACCTTCTCAAAATTCTGCCCCAGTTTGGTAGATGATTTAAAACTGTTTGTAGATGGCAGACCTTGCTGAATCTTTTTCGGAATTTTGAGAATCCTTCTCAAAATTCCGCCCCAGTTCTTGACTGAGGACTGACTTCCTGGCAAGTGATGGCGCTGGCTAGACTTGCTCCGGAATTTTGAGGACCCTCCTCAAAATTCTGTCCCAGTTTGTGATTTTGGGGTAAATGAAAATTTCATTATGATATGACCAAACCCATAAGGCTGCCTACGTATCCCCTCATAAATGGGAATCAGGTCAAGCGTAGTTCAACTACATCAGAAAAGAAATGTGAAATAGCCTAGGCGTAGTATCTCTTGACTGTCGCGCTCCCTTTTTCTCGCGAAATTGGGTTTATGACATTTGGAGGGACAAATCATTCCTTTTGGGAACTGGGTTTGCATTTGAAGAGTCGCCACCTAATGATTAAGGTGCATTAGGACACCAATAGAGATTCAATTCTAAGTTTGTTTGAATAACCAGAGATTGGATAAGGGTTTGAAATTATCGCAAGGAGAAGGTGTTAGGCACCCCTCGGGATCCACTAGTGTGGTTCCCAGCCACACAGTTATTGTGAATTTAGCAAATAGACATGTATGGGCTCAAACATTAGGGGCTTTGAACACATAAAAGAAAGAACGTTTGAAAGAAAGAGGTTTTAAAAAAAAGAAGGAGTTTGCAAATAAAAGGAAAGGGGTCCTAGGTTTATATTTAATATGGATCACCCCACATAATGTCCTTTAATCACTCATCAATGAGGGGCTACATGTGACATTATCGCATGGTCATCATATCCATATCTACCCTTCCCACCCCGCTAAGGTATTAAAGCGCGAATTGGTCTCGATTACTATTGCATGCTATTACCTGCCCCATTCCTATCAGTCCCGGAGGCACTTAGGACTACTAATCCTAAATGGAGGGATATTAGGCTTATTTAAAGTTCCAAAGGTAAAAATCTAAGGCGACATGCAAAACATATAAAGACTACACATTAAAGGGAAACACATAAGCACATAAAGCTCAAGTATACCTCCTCAAAACAAAAAAAAATCCAATAACACGACTTAAACAAATGAGTAAGGTCTGATTTTAAAAATATTCTTGACGGAAGAGGAGATTGTTGTATTGCGGCAGGCTCGGCTTATTACATGACTCAGTTAGGAAACAGAATCGGGCCTACCTACTGATTGTAACACTAAACAAATAACAGAGGTGAGTCCAGTTTTTACTTATATTGCCTAAGGCTTGCCTAAGTGTTCAAGCGAGGTCCTATAGGCATAATATCTACTAAATTCAGAATGATGAAATAATAAAACTCAACACGAATTATTCGAAATCCTATAGGCATACTTGCTAAACCTTGCTAAGTAAGGGAATTAGATTATATAAAAAAGATCAGAATGGACAAAATTAAATTAGACCGGTTACAGATTCTTCATGTGATAGTATCTACTATTACTGATTTTAATCCCTAGGAGCATGATATCTAATATTGAACGAAGCGAATCAGACTTATTTAAGAATCGCTATAGGCATGATTTCTATACGTTACTGATTTTAACATGTTACTGGATTATAAACACTTGGACCCTAAAACATGATATCTAAATGTGCAAAATTTTTGGATAATCCCTATAGATAGGTTATCTAGAAGTGAAGTTGAACGTGCAGAATAAATCTCTATAGGCATGATGTCTAAGGTGCAGAATTAAAATACCCTATAGGCATTGTTTCTAAATGTAGTTTGAATATTAAAATTTTAAAATAGTCCTATAGGCATGGCTTCTAAATGCAATTTGAATATTAAATACCCTATGGTCATGGTTTATACCCTTGGCATGCATAAATACCCAACACTTTTCACTAGCCAACCCCAAATATTTATTACAAATTATTACAAACTAGGAATAATAAATTACATAAAAATACAACTAGAGGAGTCCGATTATTGGTTACTCCCTGAACTATGGAATAAACTCCCTTAAGATGCCATTGCTTCATAGCCTTTCACAAACTTGAGTGCGTCAAAGTTCCCTAAGGGCCTCAATAGGGTCTAGGATAGTGCTCACACCAAAATTACATTACCATAATAGGGACAAGTGCAGTGTGGAAATACCAGCCCTCGTGTGTCCAAGTTTAGAGGGAGCTCATGGGTCCCAATGAAAGGCTCACATGGGGGGGGGGGGGTAGGGGAGGGGGGAGAGCTTAAATATAAGAGGAGAATGAAAGTGTAGAAACTAAGTTTAAACAACGGAGGGAATAAAGGAGAGGGGAGGGGTAATGGGAAACGACCATTAACACTTCAAGGAGTTAATAATTTCACACCAAAGGGGCCAGGGGATTGGGAATCCATTGCAAGGAGCCTATATACTTAGGCATGAGTTAATTCTGGGCATGTACTGCAATAGGGAGTGATGTCATGCTTGCAAATCAACAAGAGCACACAACATATAAGGGAAACATAGAGGTTATGATCCTAGGAGGACCAAGTTTGATTCATACTCAGCAATATTCAATGCTACCATGCCCCAAACAACTCATAAGTATTAAAAGACATTAGCGTAGGGATTTAGGATTCATACTACATTGATTCAGAAATTACAGCGTGCTAAATGAAGGTACTGAATTAGATACAAGCAGTAGGCAGACAAGAATGCAAGAATATCAAGTAACCATGTTGTTGTTGATACTGAAAGCTTAATTAGAACATACAAGTTAAAGAAGCAAGATGCGGTAAAGAAAAGTAGCAGGACTTCAAAATATAGCCTTGGCTTTTAGCCGGCCAAACAGGCCACAGTGCAAGTAGTAAAGCAAGAAAGTGTTTGAGTGTAAGTGTGAGTTCAGAACTAAAAGTGTTCGTCCTTTGTTTGTGAAAGACTTAGGGTATTTATAGTTGAAAGTAGGTAATGAAATAAGGTAAAAAAAATCATAGTATTATATTGATTTAATAACTCAGAATCAATAAACTAGAGAATCAAGGAAGTACTCCCTTAAGTTAAGGGAATCAAGATCAAACGGAAGGATTCAGTACCATATAAGGCAAGAAGAAAAATCAGTGCATGATTAAATGAGGAAGGAGTCAAGGTTCAGTAGGCATAGAGTAGTCCATTAGGACCAAATTCAGGAAAAACCCAATTAAGGAAAAGCTTAGTAAAATAAGGTACCATAGCAGATAAGGTAATGAAATCAGTTAATTTAAACAGACGAGTAGAATTCTAGGGCTTTGAAAGAAAATCTTTCAATTACCAACAATTAAGGAAAATCAGAATCAATCATGGGAAGTCATGGTTTTGTATTTTCAACATATAAATAGACATGAATGAACAAGAGTAGTAAAAAAAGTCAGCCATATAGACAGAAAGAAACAAGAGATGAGCAAACACAATCATTCAGAGGTGGTATAAGTAGGCTAAGATTCAGCAGAACATATTCGAGGCCTGGTGCCCACGAGACCTTAACAAGAATCAGGTAAATAGGCTAGCACACATAACCAAGGCAAAGAAAGTGATGTTAACACACAGAACCAAGGCAAAGAAAATCAGGCTAACACACATAACCAAAGCTAAGGAATCATGCCAACACACAGAAACAAGGCAAGGAAAAGCAGGCTAACACACATAACCAAAGCGAAGAAAAATCTTTAGAAATTAGGGATTTTTGCAAAGTCAAGTTAAAAAGCAGTAGGAGCATAAAAATAGGTCAAAATAAACAAGTAAAAGGTTAAATCATAAATAAATCGGTAAGAACATGCGTAAAAAAAACTCCGAGAAACCCTAGTTTTTTAAAGAAGGTAAAAACGGTTCAAAGTAGATGATCTTTCGGAAGAAGCTCGAGAATAAGCAGATCATAGAAGAAAACATGCTTAAAGCATGAGAATAACACCGTTCTGAGAGATTCAGGAGAGAGTTAGGGTTACAAAAGGAAACTCAAATAAAAATCTAAAGAACATGTTGTAACTTTACAAATCGTAACACATATGGTGTGTTTTTGCCCAAAATCACACTAGAGAAGCCTTGAACAACAAACGGGAAACCCTAGGTCCAAATATACATGGCCCAGGACCCTTGAGGCCCTTAGAGATGTGGAGCAAAGCGATGAGAGGCCCATTGAAGACTTGGGGTTGAAAGGAGGTGGCCTGAGATGGCTGGAGAAGGAGGCGATTGACGGAATCTAGGGTTAGGTTTGAGAGAGGAGAGAAGATTAGAGCATCTGAAGGCAGCTTCTTTGGAAAATGGCTTAGGGTTGGGGGGAGGGTCGTATGAATTAAAATGGTAAGAACAAATTCTGGCCATTGATCTTTTAGATCAACGGTACTGATCTAATGGGTTTTTTGGGTCGGGTAGACGTCTATAGGGTTTGGGTCGGGTGATTGGTTATAAGAAATAAAAATTGGGCTGGGAATTGGTCCGATTTTGGCCACAATTGAAGGCCAAATTTGGCTACAACTTAAATAGCTAGTTTTCCCCTATTTGATTAATAAAAAATAATAAACTAATTTCTAGGAATAAATTAAAAGTACCAAATTGATCTATAACACATAATTAACTATTTAAAAATACCAGACCTAATTTGTATGACTATAAACGTAATAAAATCCTGAAAGAGGCTAATATTGTAACTACATACAATTTAACTTTAAAAATACTAAATGACTTTGTAAAAATATGCAAAAAAAATTTATTAGCCACATTTTAGTATAAATATAAAAATCTAATAAATGAATCACCAAAAATAATAATTTTGGGAATAATTGGGTTTTATGGATAAAATAGGGCAATAAATTGATTTAAAAATCTTTAAAAATTAAAAAAAAATAGTAAAACATTTGGACATACTTATATATGCATGCACATACTATTTTGAAAGTATTTTGCATATTAAAAAATACAAAAAATAGGGTATCAACATTGACTGCGTCAGAATTGATTGGTTTTGGCCAGATTTCTCTGTTCATCTTTGCAAATATGAGTGCTCCTCCTGTCAGGACCCTGTGAACCATGTACGGACCTTGCCAGTTGGGAGAGAATTTTCCTTTAGATTCATCTTGATGTGGGAAGATTTTCTTCAATGCCAGCTACCCTGGTGCGAACTGTCTTAGTTTGACTCTTTTGTTGAAAGCTTTGGACATTCTGTTCTGATTGAGTTGGTCGTGACATACTGCATTCATCCTCTTTCCATCGATAAGGTCCAATTGTCCTCAGCAACTTCTTATCTATTCTGTATCACTAAGTTTGGCTTTCGGTTGGGATGAGAGCCTCGGTACCATAAACCAGTATGTAGGGCGTTTCCCCGGTTGATGTGCGAACCGTGGTGAGGTACCCCAACAAAGCAAAGGGTAACTTCTCATTCCACTGCTTGTGGTTCTCTACCATTTTCCTTAGTATCTTCTTAATGTTTTTGTTGGTGGCTTCTACGGCTTCATTTATCTGAGGTTTGTAGGCCGTGGAATTCTTATGGTTGATTTTAAAAGCTTCACAAATAGATTTCATTAGATCATTGTTGAGGTTGGCGGCATTGTCAGTAATAATGGACTCAGGAACTCCGAATCAGCAGACAATACGATCCTTGACAAAATCTGCGATGACTTTCTTGGTCACAGCCTTGTAAGATGCAACTTCTACCCATTTTGTGAAGTAATCGATGGCTATCAGAATAAACCAGTGTCCGTTCGAAGCCGTGGGCTCAATCGGGCCAATAACATCCAGTCCCTAAGCAGCGAATGGCCAAAGTGAGCTTGTTGCATTGAGCTTGTTTGGTGGCACTTTTATCATATCGGCATGCACTTGACATTGAAAGCATTTGCGGACATAATAAGTATAATCAGTCTCCATGGTCATCCAAAAGTAACCTGCCCTGAGTATCTTCTTGGCCAGAGCGAAACCATTCATGTGCGGGCTACATGTCCCAGCATGCACATCCTTAAGTAGCTTAAAAGCTTCATTTGCTTCGACACACTTTAGCAAACCCAAATCCGGAGTTCTTTTATGCACATAGTGCAGATATGGCAATATCTTGGAATTCTTGGTAGCACATTCTCCTTGTACCTGGTGCACAAGTAAATCAGAATCGCCGATCACCAATAGCTCCTAAATGTTCATGTCGACATCCATGTTGAGCCCTAGTATGCAAGCCTCATATTCTGCCATGTTTTTGGTGTAGGGAAATCTGATTTTAGCAGATACGGGATAACGTTGACCTATTTGTGATACCAAAACTGCTCCAATGCCTACTCCTTTGAAATTTGCGGCTCCATCAAAGAACATTCTCCAACCGTCATACGCTTCAGTGATATCTTCTCCTACGAATGATACTTCTTCATCAGGAAAATACGTTTTCAAGGGTTTGTATTCTCCTCCCATCGGATCTTCAGCAAGGTGATCTGCCAATGCATGTCCCTTGACTGCCTTTTGAGCTACATAGACGATGTCGAACTCACTCAGTAGTATTTGTCATTTATCCAACTTTCCTGTAGGCATGGGCTTCTGAAATATGTACTTCAAAGGATCCATCCTGTATATGAGGTACGTAGTGTAGGCACAGAAATAATGCCTCAACTTCTAGGCTTTCCAGGTTAGAGCACAACAAGTGCGTTCAAGCAGAGAATACCATGCTTCATAAGGTGTGAATTTCTTACTCATGTAATATATGGCTTGCTCCTTTCTTCATGTCTCATCATGTTGTCCCAAAACACATCCAAATGCTCCATCTAACACGGATAAATAAAGTAGCAAAGCTCATCCTGGTTCAGGCGGGACCAGCACTGGCGGTGTAGACAGGTATTCCTTGATCTTGTCAAAAGCTTTCTGATAATCCTCGGTCCAACTCGTCTCAGCATCCTTCCTCAGCATCTTGAAGATAGGTATTACAGTGCTGTGCTATGAATCGACTGATGTAGTTGAGTCGTCCTAAGAAGCTCATCACGTTCTTTTTGCTTTTGGATGGTGGTAACTCCTGAATAGCTTTGACTTTAGTTGGATCTATCTTGATCCCTCAGCGATTGACAATGAATCCCAATGACTTTCCTGCAGGAACCCTGAATGCACACTTTGTGGGGTTCAACTTCAAATTGTACCTCCTAAGCCTGTCGAAGAATTTCCTCAAGTCTACTATGTGATCTGCGGACCTCTTGGATTTGATAATGACTTCGTCCACATATACCTCTATTTCTCTGTGTATCATATCATGGAAAATGGTTGTCATGGCTCTCATGTAAGTAGCCCCAGCATTCTTCGGACCGAATGGCATCATCTTGTAATAGTATAACCCCAAGGCATAAAAAAGTTGTCTTCTCGGCATCTTCTTCATCCATCCAGGTCTGGTGATAACCTGCGAAGCAATCTACAAAGGATTGGAGTTCATGCTTGGCGCAGTTATCGATCAGAATATGTATATTTGGTAGCGGGAAGTCATCTTTGGGACTTGCTCTGTTTAAATCCCGATAATCAACACATACTCGGACCTTCCTATCTTTCTTTAGAACTGGCACAATATTAGCTAACCATGTTGGGTATTCAACCACCCTGAGAACCTTGGCTTTGATGTGCTTGGTAACTTCCTCTGTGATCTTCAAACTCATGTCTGGTTTGAATTTTCTGAGTTTCTACTTGACTGGCGGGAACATGGAATTGGTAGGCAACTTGTGAGCTATTATAGATGTGCTCAAACCGGTCATATTGTCGTACAACCATGCGAAAATATCCTCGTATTCCTTTAGAAAATGGATGTACTCCTCTTTCTCTGTTAGTGATAAGTGAATGCCGATGCGAGTCTCCTTGACGGGCTCCGCATCTCCCAAATTTACTGCTTCTGTTTCGTCCAGGTTGGATTTAGGCTTGTTCTCAAAATTCTCAACTTCCCTGACAATTTCCTCGGGTATCTCTGAATCACTATTCTCATATGGCGTTGCCTCATTATATTCACAGTCACATGTTCATCAGGAAAAGTAATAATAACACTGTAGAAGGGAAAAGTATAGAAAATAGTAATAAGTAATGATAAAGGATAGATACGTTTGATTAAAACTGAGAAAATTGTTCAAACAAAAGCTCGGCTCGGTGGATCGAGCATTTATTTAAAACAGAAAAATCTTAAAACAAAATTTCTGGAAAATTTAAATGCCCAGAACAGCTATAAATTCTGCCAAGCTACCCATGGATTCGGTAGGCTCAGGATGGTGTGGCGGTCCAGTTTCTGAGAACAACTCCCTTTGCCACAGTCTGAATGGTGAGGCCTTCTTCCTCCTCCTCTTCAGCCTCAATTATGGCACGGCAGTCCATATCCTCATCTTCCAAGAATATATCCTTCAGCCCATCTTGTCACAGCCCAAAACCAAGGGACACGACCGGCGCTCAACCGGAGGACCCCAGTCAAGCGGACCTGGAATTGCCTTTCCTATCCCATGCGTTACCCCGTGATTTCAATATACAAAATTCTTGTGAAATAGCCATTTATAATTAATAACATTCTTATGAGATATACATAACATACATGATTACTTTATGTGGTCTACAAGTTATACTACCCAAATACAAAATACATAAGTACATAACCCACATTTCCTGTCTACGGAGCCTCTAGGGATACAAAAGCATTTAACAATACTTGCCGGTAACAAGACTCCGGCTATACCTTACACAAATACCAAAATATAACTCCGGGAAGAAAAGCGGCATGAGCGATGCAGGGCCCCGAGAGGAAAGGGGCTCACCAATACAGCTGATGGAAAGATGGAGGAGGTGCTACTGTCGGTGGACTGGAGTACCTGCTATAGAACCACCTACAATCATAATAAGAATGTAACGCCCCCGGCAAAAGGGACGTCAGTACATTTGAATTGTACTGGTATGTATGAACAAACTTTACCCCAAGTAAGATCAATCAATACATAGATAACAAACAGTAATAGAATCAACAATCAAATGCACGTGAAAGGAACAACCAAAGCCAACAAGTTTCACAATCTCTCCTTTTTCCCCTTTCAACATCATTTCATACTCGAGAGTTTCATACATTTTCATTTCAATAGTGATTATGATCACTTTTCCACCCTTATTACCTCGGCCACCCTTATCACCACAACCCACAGCTTATAACTTCATGTTGCAGCGCGCAACCCGATCCCATCGGACAATCACATTTCACACAACAATAATAGTTCACAGCTCAATCACATGGCTTCAGGCCATCCAGAATATCATTTCACAACAACAATAACGATTTCACAATGAGTTTTCATTAACCTCAGTACCATTTCCATCATATCCAACAGCCCGCATACAATTTGAGTCCACGACGATAATTGCCCACGACAAGCCACACATGATATTACCACAGTTATTTCAATTACATCAATTACGATTTCTTTCCATCATTTATTACACAGCCTTTACCAGATAAACACATTCACACACACACACACTTGATTTGTTGCCATTTATTCACACCATCATATCGGAACTTATAACCAATAATGTTCAAGGCATATAAATCGCAAGAATTCATGAAATAGGCCATCTTGCCTTAACACCCGTGAAACAACCAAAATTCACAAATAGTTCACTTAAATAACACGTACCAATTCTTCGTACACCAAACAGGGTGACTTTACAAAGATTAAAGTTAGCCATACATACCTCAAATTCGCCCCTTAAAGATACTACAATGTTCCAATACACTTAAGCAGCTTCAATCTACAATACAACATTGAATGGGACTAATATTAGTAAAAAATTCCATAACTTATGCCATTTAGGCATATTATCAAACATCTTGTAGGTATAAATATTTTCATCTCATAACCATAGTATTCGTTCATCCAACTATCACCATTAACCAACAATTTATTCCACCATCATTCCTAACCAATTTATAACTTCCAACAACATATGTATGACCATCCATTTACACCCAACCAACAAATCCTATCAAATAATCACCCTTTCAATCTCTACAATAGTTATGTATTTATATTGGGAACTTATGGCTTCCAATCACCACACCAAGAGTTTCAACACTTAATTCATACTCATATTCCCATAATAACTCTATATATATAAGTCTAAGGGTGAAAGATAACCTCTTGTAGACCAAATCTTGAAATACAACCTTTGGGGTATTCTTGAGATTTTTAAAGAAATCCTATGAAATGCAATCAAAACCATGTTGTGACTAGTGATTGATAAGTGAAATCACCATAAAAATACACTTAAAAACTCACCTTAGGTGTGTAATTGGAGCCTTGACCGGATTGGGGATGGAGAGGATGCCCTAGGCTTGAGAAATGACTTAAATCCTCTCATTTTCCGTCCTTAGGTGTATTTAACGGTCTGCTACTAGCGCGCCTGCGCTAAGGCCGCGCTCACGAGGCAGAATACTTTCCAATATGCCGGCCGCGCACCTGGGCGCGCATGTGACACATGCCTAGTAAAATGGTCATAACTTTCCGTGTACACCTCCAAATGATGAACGGTTTGATGCTTTGGAAACTAGACTCAAAGAGCTTTAATCTGATTGGTTGTGTTGCACACAAATCCGAATATACATGTAGATAATGTCATCCTAAGTGAGATCTTGTGCGTAATCATTTACAACTTTAGTCTATTATGAAATTTTCCAACTTGGCTTAGACTTAGGCTTCTCCTTGGACCCCAAATCACTTATGATATTACTTATACACTTATTACCATATCCAATTGATATCCATTATATCATTAGTCCTCGTTTTCACACAAAATATAATAATTAGCCTACCTTGGCACCTTGAAATCTTGAATTACTTAGCAAAAATTTTCCGGGGCTTTACATTCTCCCCCGCTTAGGATCATTCGTCCTCGAATGATAAGTGGAGTCAATCTGCAAATACTTAGCTTAAATTATCTCTTTTCTCACACATCTTTAACTACCAAATTTTGACTAACTCCTAAATTTTTCAAAAATTTCGGCACAGTTTCCTTTGTAATTAGGCCTATCTACCTGTCAGAGAGCCCCCGAAACATATTTCCAAACACCATTACACAGTTTTTGTTATCCCTACAATTGGTATACAATTCATTACCTCAACAACTTGTACATATTCATACACTTTAAATAACTTACACATAGCTCATTCTCTTTACACCACGAATTGCACATGGTTCAACCAATGCCATTTACTTGCACACAACTGGGTCATTTCACTTCAATGAGCCCCATACAATTCAATCACTTTAACATGCCAGAAATGCTTCAATTAATCATTACCAATTTACACTATCATTAATCATTTACCTACCACATAAGTTTCACAAAATTTTCATTTACTTCAAGGGTTGCACATTACCCAAATAGCGACAACATTTGCAATTTGGCACACATTCGGAAGTTACAACAATAAGGCAATTTGGGGAAAATGGGGTGCCTTTGCACGAATCTGAACACTACCTCAAATTGCTTAAAGATAATCGTTCGCAAGATCACTACTAGACTTGTTCGAACAGATGGGGATATTTCTCTTTCATTTCTTTTTCCACTACCCACGTGGCTTCCTCGACTTGTTGACTTCGCCACAATACTCTAACTAAAGCAATTTCCTTGTTCCTCAATTTTCGGACTTGCCTATCAAGAATAGCAACCGGAACCTCTTCAGACGATAAGTCTTTACTCACCTCAATAGTCCCAATAGGCACGATGGCGGATGGATCTCTAAACACTTTTTTCAACATAGACACATGGAACACCGGGTGCACTAATGACATCTCAAGGGGCAATTCCAGCCTATAAGCCATCTGTCTTATCCTTTGAGAGATCTAATATGGCCCGACATACCTTGGGCTCAATTTCCCTTTCTTCCCAAATGGTATGACTCCCTTCATGGGAGATACTTTCAAGAACACCCAATCATCTACTTGGAATTCCAATTCTCTTCGACGCACGTCTGCATGGGATTTTTGACGACTCTGAGCAGTTTACATCCTCTCCTGAATGACTTTAACTTTTTCCATAGCCTGATGCACAAGATCTGGCCCTAACAGTTCTGCTTCACCAACCTCGAACCACCCAATCGAAGATCTACACCTCCTTCCATACAATGTCTCAAATGGGGTCATCTGAATACTAGCGTGAAAGCTGTTATTGTAAGCAAACTCGACAAGTGGCAAATGGCCATCCCAACTACCTTTGAAAGCTAGAACACAAGCTCGCAACATATCTTTAAGCGTCTGAATAGTCCGCTCTGCCTGACCGTCAGTCTGCGGATGGAAAGCCGTACTGAGATTTACTTGAGCGCCCAAACCTTGCTGAAATTTCCTCCAAAGTTTTGCTGTGAACTGAGCCCCTCGATCTGAGATAATATTAACTGGAGTGTCGTGAAGTCTGACTACTTCCTTGATGTACAACTGAGCATACTGTTCTGCAGTATCGGTGGACTTGACTGGCAAAAAGTGATCTGATTTCGTGAGTCGATCCACGATTACCCAAATTGAGTCGAACTTGCGTGTAGTGCGCGGTAATCCTACCACAAAATCCATATAGATCATTTCCCATTTCCACATTGAAATTTCTATTCTTTGTAAGAATCCTCTAGGCCTTTAATGTTCGGCCTTCACTTGCTAAGAGTTCATACATTATGCCACAAATTCCGCCACAACATTGGATTTTCTCGGGTGATATAAAATATCGATATCGTAACCTTTGAGTAACTCCAACTATCTTCTCTTCCTCAAATTAAATTCTTTCTGTTTGAAAGTATATTGAAGGCTCTTATGGTCCGTGATTATATCCACATGGACCCTATACCAACAATGGTGCCAAACCTTTAATGCAAATACCACTGCTGCAAGTTCTAAGTCATGTGCTGCATTTTTGTCCCATGATTCTTGAGTTTCCTAGAGGCATAAACTATCACCTTAACACGTTGCATTATTATTGGAACATCTTTATCATATTCCTCTTACATAAGACCTCCCACGAATTGAGTTCTACTATAATTTCCCTGATATGGTTACAATCTCATGTGAATAATTGCAACTAGCTCTTTCAAATTCTCAACAAAAGATATTACTAAATGAGTTTTCTCATATGACCTTCTATCTCAAATGAATAACACCTGCTAACTTGCACACATACCTTGATAACACCATCATGCACGACATTGCATCAAATATAAGGTAACATTGTGCTCCGACTTTTCTTAGCCAACCTCTTCTCCCCATATGTGCCTTATAGAATTTAAGAAACCACACTACTTCCCCTGTGAATATTCTCACAATCCCTCTTTACGGTTAAACGCTGCCCAAAACACATATCAACACCCTATATATGTATATAATTTAGGAAGAGTCACTGGCCCGAGAAGGGCATTCTCTGAAACTTGAGATCTCTTCAATTCTTCAACAACGACTTTTGGTTTTACTCTTAAGTGTAAGACTTAGTCCACCTGATTCTACCCTCGATGAGTAACTCACCTCATTTCTCATATGTAGCTACCAATAGAGTTCCCTGATATTGCGGTTTAAGAGTTACCATGCTAAACATGTCTGGTCCGTAACAAGTGTTCATCCTCTTTCAATCTATTCTGAATCTTTCATTTGCCCTTTGGGTATATTGTGTTATCTTTCCCTTATTGATCACCCTTTGGCCTGGATAATATGCTAGTACTATCTTTTCTTTCTAATTGGAATTTTCATTCCCATTCCATTTTGCGGATAGTGCATAGTTAATAGCCTTATTGTTCCACACATTTGTTTGCCTCCCGTGAACTTGTAATATCATTGTGCATGGTTTAATCAGTTTATCATACCACAACTTCACCGCTGGTAGTCTCACTTCCCATTGTATGTAGACATGAACTATCTCTAGATCCTTTAGTTGATATTTAGTGTCACCCAGGTCGGTTGTATTGCGGTTAGTCCCTTATAACTTCTATTAACACTTATGCTCTAAGCGAGTCCACCATTCTGATGCAAGATATTTTATGATAACCATGACCATCTCAATTTAAAGGTTTTCTCCCCATTTCTTCTCGGCTCATTCTTCCTAGCTAGTGAATAGCCATGCACTCTTCCATATGTTACGTGGTCTTTTCCCTTAGTTATTTCATCCCGTTCACCTATTAACTCTTATTAGTATATCCATGGGAAAGTGTGTTCGTCCGCATATCACTTAACACTTATTTGTTTGTAAGATTCTTTAGAGGCTCTCCATGAAGCCCAAATACCCTCTTGGGTTATTATAGCATCACATTTATTTCTCCAACTCGTTCTGCCTTTCTTAATGTCTTGGAACATTAGTTAAATCGCAAATCTATGATTAACCCATTCTAAAAACTCGCAACCTTCCACATTTGACCTATAGTACTTCCTTAGGTTCCATTGTTCCTGACCTTCTAACAAGTATAAAATCCCTTCACAAACGTTACTCTTAGTTTCTAGGATCGTTGAACTTATCATTCACATTGCCATGTGTGAAGAGTTTACCTTCCTTAACTTTCCACCTTCTTGGGGTACTAGTTGTCTATCATTAGCATATCTTTTCAGAGAGTCATGTTACCCATTATCTATTTTCTAGACTACACTTCTTCAACAAGATATTCAAACATCATAGCTACATGATCTCACTCTTATTTCATTGTATTTAAGTGGCCTCCCGATGTCCCTTCCGCCCCCACTTGGGGCGAATGTCCCGGATTTCGACACAAGTCTTGAAAAACAAATTTTGGCAACTTTTGGGATATAT